>NW_026945830.1:367263-369763 GCF_034702125.1 Engraulis encrasicolus | reverse complement strand
TCTCTCTCTCTCTCTCTCTCTCTCTCATAGTCTTTCTCTCTCTGTCCATATCTGTCTCTACCCCTCTCTCAATCTAGAACTCTCTCCATCTCTATCTCTCTCTGCCTGATTTTCTCTCTCTCTCTCTCTCTCTCTCTCTCTCTCTCTCTCTCTCTCTCTCTCTCTCTCTCTCTCTCTCTCTCTCTCTCTCTCTCTCTCTCTCTCTCAATGTTTTTCATTTCTATTTGGCTTGTCAACCCCAACCACTCATACTTTTTTCTACCCTGCTGTTCATCTTGAGCTCCTGTAGAGTGTGGTTCAGTGATAGGCCCTCATCAAAACACAGCCGCGCGCAGCCGCACGCACACACACACACACACACACACACACACACACACACACACACACACACACACACACACACACACACACATACACACACACTCACACACAGACAAAAACACAAACACACACACAGACAATCTCTCTCACAAACACAAACACAAACACAAACACACACATACACACACACACACACACACACACACACACACACACACACACACACAGCCAGAGCCCAGAGCTGAAGAGGTCAAAGGTGAGGTGTGTTTTGCCCCTCTGTGCTGCATCTGAAGTGGTCTGCTGCCGTCTGTCTGTGCCAGCGCCTGCTGAGGCTTACGCTGCACATTTCTCAATCGACAAGCATTTGCTGTGTGTGAGTGAGTGAGTGTGTGTGTGTGTGTGTGTGTGTGTGTGTGTGTGTGTGTGTGTGTGTGTGTGTGTGTGTGTGTGTGTGTGTGTGTGTGTGTGTGTGTGTGTGTGTGTCTTCTTCAGGAAACTGTGATGTGCACTCTGACCCTGTGTATCAGCTTATACGCCATTCAGCAGCTTTCAACACACAAACACGAACACACACACACACACACGCGCGCACGCACGTGCTGCACACAGAGACCGAGACAGACACACTCACAAGCAAACACACACAGAGATACAAACACGCACACGCAAACACGTTCAAACACGCAAACATACACGCGCCTACACACACAGACACAAATGAGACTGAGAGAGAAAGACAGTGAGCACGAGAGATGAAGAATGAGAGAAATATAGAGTGAGACAGTGTTTGTGTGTGTGTGTGTGTGTGTGTGTGTGTGTGTGTGTGTGTGTGTGTGTGTGTGTGTGTGTGTGTGTCATGTGACAGGAGCTTACAGCAGGGGGCCTGACATTCCTGGCCCGCCGTAAAACCACTCAGCATCCTTCCCCCGTCACCGTGTGTGTGTGTGTGTGTGTGTGTGTGTGTGTGTGTGTGTGTGTGTGTGTGTGTGTGTGTGTGTGTGTGTGTGTGTGTGTGTGTGTGTGTGTGTGTGTGATCCCCCAAAGTGCTGATGGGGAACAACACCAGCCAAGCCCTGTGCGTGTGTGCGTGTGCGTGTGTGAGGGAGAGAGTGAGCGTGTGTGCATGTGTGTGTGTGTGTGTGTGTGTGTGTCTACAGCGGTCGTGGTTATGTTTTAGCCTCTCTCTCCACAGCTCCTGAATCCTGATGTATGACAGACCAGCAGAAGACCCACGGGCCAAGACGCACAGCTGAGTCGGGTTTTAAAGTTTAAAATGTGTGCCCAATGTGCCACATCTGAAATGGCTTGAATAGTGTTGAATAAAATTGTATTTGTGCATGTTCATATGTCTTTGATGTTTTGTGTCAAAGGGACTGCAGATGTGAATTATCCTGTACTCTGGTACAATACATGAAATGGCAACATTTGTGTTTTAATTGTACAAACATGGTCCCTAATGAATTGATACTGGATTGAATTGAATAGACGTAAACTAGCCCGCCTCTAAGTTTGGTTTTCAGATAAAACATCTGCATTGATGTGCCACATCTGCCTACTGTGCTAAGCTTACAGTATGTCATGTCTGAATTTGTCTGTCAAGCAAGTGTTTAGGTCCAACATCTGAATTTGTTTTGTAAAGCATAAAATGGCTATTTGTGTGTTGTTCTTAAAACATGTGCATTGATGTGACACCTCTGAGTTTGTGCTTAAAGTGCTACTTCTGAATTAGGTTGCCAAACACAAAATGTTTGGGTTAATCAAAAAAATCGTTTTAACTAATTAAGATGAATCTAAGTGTATTTACCTTCAAACAAAGTTGACAATTCTGTTAAAACATCATGGTTTAAAACATAAAATGTAAATTTTTGTGTTAATGTGTCGTTTTTAAAACAGTGACCTACAGTTTTTTCTTCTGACAGTAAAAAATAAATTGGTTGTCTGGAATGACCTCCCTTGCATTGTGTTTTTAATGTCAACCGTGAAGGCCAAATTATACACGTTGTACTAACGGACAATGGACGAAGATCCATTGAAGAACCGTTAATCAATGTGGTCATTTCACGGCAAATAACATCTTTTAACGTCACCCCAGATTGAGGTCACTAGAACGTCACAATGCAGCAGCCCTTTTGTAGCAAACAATGTCTCTTCACATCACCCTGCTTCAGAAGAACACTGA
>NW_026945830.1:347263-362263 GCF_034702125.1 Engraulis encrasicolus | reverse complement strand
CCTTGTCTAGGACAGTGAGGGGGCAGCGGGCTATGACTCACTCCCTCAGCGTACACACACACACACACACACACAGACACACACACACACACACACACACACACACACACAGACACACACACACACACACACCAACCAAATCACCTTCCTCACTCTCCTCAAACAGAGATATCGATCCCTGGACTCTAGAGCAGTGATCTAAAAATACCATGGGGTTCCGGTTTGACCATGGGACTTTGTTAGAGTAACCTTTAAGAGTGTGAGTTTTTGAACATTCTATAAAAAGAATGTGTTCTATAACAATGCAAGATTCTAAAATTGTATGGAGCCCAGAATTCTATAGAGCTTTCACTGCCTGAACATTCCCGTCACACCGGTGTGACGATACACTCTTAAAGGTTTAAAGAGTGTCTACACATTTCCCTATAGAGATTGCCAAAATGACGTCATCGCCCTCACCAAATTTACTTTTCGGTCTGTAGCTTCCTTGTTTACACGACAAGGATTGGCGGACCCAGGCTACTATCTGAAAGTTGCCAGAATTTGATTTGCCACGGTGAGGGCAAAAGAGTGTTTCCGTCCCATTTGGTCACGTGTCTTGGCAACCTATGGCAGTGGTTCTTAACCTGGGGTGCGGGCACCCCCTGGGGGTGCGCCAGAGATTTCAGGGGGTGCACGGAATTTAGTTTGTGTTGAGGTTGTGACCAAAACTTAGCTTATGAACATTATAATTAGTCCAAAACCAAACTAATGCATGTTTTGGTCCCCATGTAAAGGCATTATGATATTGTTTAGTGCAAGAATACTTGCAATTAATCACTTAACATTTTTAGTACTTATACAAGTGTAAAAGTTTGGGGTGGGGTGCGCGGCTTGTCTTTGGCACAGATAAGGGGGTGCATTAAGAAAAAAAGGTTAAGAACCACTGACCTATGGCATGTGTTGGTGGTAAGTAATCATGATAATGGTGACTTGGATAAAAAAGGTTCTCCAAGATGAAGTGTGTATCGTCAATGACAGCTTGATCATGGCAAAATAAATAAAGCTGCCTTTTGGCCTCGCTGTGCTCTCGGTTTAGTCTGATTCATTTCACAGGCTCTATTGCACACTAACAACAACACACCGAAAACCACACTCACATGCACGCACACACTTCAAAATTGCAAATTGGATTAATTTTAACAGCCTTCATTTTAATTTTGAAGTCTCGTACAGACACGCACACACACACAAATGCGCGCGCACGCGCACGCGCACGCGCACACACACACAAACCATTCAAATTCCGAGTGCGGTATCTCACGAGACCAATGTTTCTACATCTACACTGCGGCTGCGGCGGTGAACTTTTTGTCGAGGCCGAAAGCAACCCATTCCGCACAGCACCATTTTGTGAATTCGATGCAGGGCCTGACTTGACCCTGTGGGCCCCAAAGCAGCCACAGCAGCACTCAATTAACATCTCACTCTTGTCTCCCAGACGAAACAAAAAAAGGGGGGAAGAAACTCAATGAATAAACATAGGTTAATTAGCTGGCAGAATTTCCATTAATTACAATATTTTAAATAGTCATCATCATCATCAGGGTGTACGTGTACGACAAGCTTCAACAGAGTGCTACCGCCAGGGGACAATCAAAATTAGCATGATACGCATTAAAAACGTCTTGTCGGGGACAGTCTATTTCTGTAGTGCAGGTAAAGTTAGCTAACACATACGATTAAAAGTACTTAATTAACTCACAGTATTTAACATTGCCATTAACTTCACAATTACAATGTGAAAGAATCTTGATCTGCTATTTTTGTTGGGAAATAAGAACAAAAGTCCCAATACGCATGCAAACACTACAGAGGAAAAATGGCTTCCGACTGACAGACCGACCCACATAGTGTACTATAGGACCTTGTTGCTGTAATAAAACAATAAAAAGGCCTGTAGAATACGTCGCTTGATGTGACAGTGCATTCAGCGTTGTATGGTAGTGGCAGAGTCAATGAGGTAAACTGTCACACATTCGTATCAGTGAACCAGATGATATTTCAATAGATGAGATAATTACTAAAATCACATCTGTTAACTCAAAGCAGAAGGGGGCACGTTTTGACATTCTCAGCCCTGTTTGTCTGCAGTTGGTTCAGCTACAGATACACCGCAAAATGATTTGTCTCGACGACCTGCTCCCCACTGCGTAGGCAGGGAGATGAATTGCAACCTTTCAGCAAATGTATCTGATGACCTCCACTCAACAGCAAATGTGTCTGTCTTTTTAAGAGCAGAGTATCATGGAGTGGAGCAGTGGGAGATTCTCTCAGTGTTTTAGGGCCTGACAGACAGAAGAGAGGAGTGAGGGTGGGAAGAAACGAGGGAGGAAAGGGACTAGGGGCAGAGAGAGGGAGAGAAGGGCGGAGAGAGAGACAAAAACAGACAGACAGAGGGAGAGAGGGGGAGGAGAGGAGGGGGGTTGGGATAGACTGTTAGAGAGACGGCGAAATGCAGAAAAGGTGAGAGAGATGGAAACAGAGAGAGAGAGAGAGAGAGAGAGAGAGAGAGATATGCACAAATAGAGACTGAAAAGAAAGATAGAACGACACGGTAGACTGATGTAAAACTGAGGGAAGAATGGCAAGAGACAGAGGGAGAGAGAATATGGGAGAAAGAGAAAGAGGGAAAGGCAGATTAAAAGGAAAGAACAGGTGAAAGGGATCATGGGACAGATTTGGTATTCACTGCCAAACTAATCATTACCTATGGATATACACACATGCACAAACACACACACACACACACACACACACACACACACACACACACACACACGCGCACACACAGACACACACACACACACTCACAGGCTGGGAAGGCTGTAGGCATTACAAGGTGAAAGTGACGGGCTGCAGTCAACCGTGCAGCTGCGACAGTAAAATGCAGCAGCAGGAGAACCACACACACACACACACGCACGCACACACACACACACACACACACACACACACACACACAAACAAAGCTTTTCCGCACGCAAACATCCAAACACACACACATAAACATTCATGCACACACACGCACGCACGCACGCACACACACACACACACACACACACACACACACACACACACACACACACACACACACACACACACACACACACACACACACACACACACACACACACACACACACACACAATTGTTGGCTGTGGTGAGTGAGTGTCACCTACAGCATAAAGGGAGAAGAGGAAGAGGAAGCATTAAAAGGATGTGAAGGGGCGCAGGGGCGTTGGGGCGTTGAGGCGTGAGATTTACACTGTCTGTCACGCTGTGTGTGTCCGGCATGGCTGCACACACACAAAGACACATGCACGTGCGCACTCAGAGAGAGAGAGAGAGAGAGAGAGAGAGAGAGAGAGAGAGAGAGAGAGAGAGAGAGAGAGAGAGAGAGAGTGAGAGAGAGAGAGAAAGAGAGATGTACATACAGATGTTAAAAACAAAATCATAGAAACGGTGTCACATACACACGCAATTGTAAAAACAGTCGAACACACGCGTGCATGTGCGCACACGCACGCGCACGCACGCACGCCCACACAATCATAGAAACACGCTCCCTCTCTCTGCGCCATACAAAAGAACTTGCCTTTCCCTGATGCGTTCTGTGTATGAATGCGCTTGAGTGCTATCACTTAGCCATGCATTCATTTGGTTCTGTGCTTTACGCTTTTATTTTTGTGAAGCGCATTGAGCTGCCAACAGATGTCTAGGAAATGCACGATACAAATACACTTCCCCTGCCTCCTCTTGCCTATGCGTGTCACGTATGTCTGTTTGTGTGTTTGTGTGTTTCTGTTTCTATTTTTCAATTTGGCCGTGTGCCTTTGCACATGTTGCCTATGTGTAAAAGCAGGGGCGTAAAGTATACCCCCGCAGCCCCTGCGAGGCAGGGGGGCCCATACGAGGAGGGGGGCCCACATGGGCCCTTGCCGTGAAGAATCGGGCCCCCTCCACATGATATTAGGCCCTCTTTTTCCGTTCGGGGGCCCATTCTTGATAGCTTGCAGGGGGGCCTGTGTAAAAGAAAGACATGCACTACAGAAGCAAAGTCGCCGTGTCGTGCCTTGTTGTGCCTTTCTTGTCTTGCCCATGTGTTACTTACTATACATGTGTGTGCATATAAGTTAATGGGAAAAAGTGGCCCAATTTGCCTGAATTCACCCTATTTGAAGAATTTCCTTGCAAAAGGCTGCATCCAGCATTTCATCAGGTTTACGTTTTATTACTGGAAATGACGGTTCAGAAGTCCCATCACCTGTGTGAATTCTTGCCACTCAAATATTTTGAGAAGGTACTTTTCAAAAATATATAAAATGCATTTTGCAATGCAATGCCCAATACAAAAATGTATATTTCCCAAAATGTTCCCACATGTATGTACACCAAGATTCAAGATTCAAGATTCAAGATTCAAGATACAAGATTAGTTTATTACGTCTTATTATAGGTTTGAAGCCTATAAAGAGTAAAAATTGTTGTGTTTTTGTGTCCTCTAAAAGTTAAAAAAAAAAAAAAAAGAGAGAGAGAGAGAGGGGGGGGGTGGAAAAAAGTGCAAAGAAAGTGCCTTGTTGTCTTCAGCATGAATACAGTAATCTTACTAATTGCTGGAAGAAGCTACTTTGGAGTCTGGTAGTATGAGATTTCCATTTTGCAATGAAACTCCTCATTTTATTTGCCTGTGTGCCTTTTAATTTACGCACAAAAGAATAGCAGAGCAGCAGCAGTAGTGGGTTGCAAGGGGCGTGCAATCAGATGGAAGACTTCAGATTGCGGCGACAATTCGCTGGAGTTATTGACTCTGGAAAAATACATAATAAACCAACAGCCAATGGCTACAGATGGGCACAGTGGACTCCCGCTGCTAGGATAAGAGCCTGTGTGTGTGTGTGTGTGTGTGTGTGTGTGTGTGTGTGTGTGTGTGTGTGTGTGTGTGTGTGTGTGTGTGTGTGTGTGTGTGTGTGTGTGTGTGTGTGTGTGTGTAAGGGTGTGTGTGTGTGTGTGCGTGTGTGCGTGTTTGTGTGTGTGTGTGTGTCTGTGTTTGAATGTGTGTGTGTGTTTCTTTGAATGTGTGTACGTGTGTACGTGTGTGTGTGTGTGTGTGTGTGTGTGTGTGTGTGTGTGTGTGTGTGTGTGTGTGTGTGTGTGTGTGTGTGTGTGTGTGTGTGTGTGTGTGTGTGTGTGTGTGTGTGTGTGTGTGTGTGTTTGAATGTTTGTGAGTGTGTGAGAGAGAGAAAGAGAGAAAAGACAGGAAGTGTGTGTGTGTGTGTGTGTGTGTGTGTGTGTGTGTGTGTGTGTGTGTGTGTGTGTGTGTATGTGTGTGTGTGTGTGTGTGTGTGTGTGTGTGTGTGTGTGTGTGTGTGTGTGTGTGTGTGTGTCTGTGCAAGTGCAACATGCAGTTGGTGCGTGCGTGTGTCTGTGTCAAGTGTGCCATTGTGTCTTGTGTTTATAAGATGTGTCTGTGTGTGAGTTATTGTCTGTGCTTGTGTGTTTCAGTGTTTGTTGTATGTCTTTGTGTGTGCTGCTATTATAAGCTTTGTGTGTGTGAAGAGACAGCAAGACAAACAGAGACACAAATAAAGAGAAACAAAGACACAGACTGTTTGCATTTCGTTCATGAGAGGGTTTGTGTGTGTCTGTGTGTTAATAGTGAGAGTGTGAATGTGTGTGTGTGTGTATGTGTAAGCTTGTGTGCTTGTGTGAATTCCCTCTGTAGTGCTAGGTTGTGTATGAACGCACGTGTGTCTGTGTGTGTGTGTGTGTGTGTGTGTGTGTGTGTGTGTGTGTGTGTGTGTGTGTGTGTGTGTGTGTGTGTGTGTGTGTGTGTGTGCGCCTCCGTGTGTCTGTGTATGTGTGCGTATGTGTCACATGTGTCCGCATATGTGTGTGCGTGTGCGTGTGTGTGTGTGTGTGTTTTATAGTTTTATAGAGTGTGTGTCGTGTGTGTGTGTGATTTGCCTTGTGTGGTGCAGGGCTGGGCTCATTAAAACGGGTCCTCAGCGGGGGGGCCTATCTCCACTCTCAACACTCACACACTTTATTAGAGGAGTGCATTACCAGCCTTAGCAGGGCACACACACACACACACACGCACATACACACACACACACACACACACACACACACAACATGCGTGTACACACACACAGACACAGACACAGACACAGACACACACCCACACATACACAGACACACACAGGCACCACAAATGCCTACACACACAAGCACACACACGCACACACACATACACAGAACCTATTAAACACATACTGACAAAACCCCCCCATACACATACACGCACTAACAAACACTCCTCCTATACACAAACAACATATTACTGACATACCCATACCCACACACGCACACACACACGCACACACACTCAGAGTGCGAGCAGTTCTTCTTTTTAAGAGTGATGCAACTTCCATCTAAACACACTAAGCACAGAAGGGAAGGACACACAAAGACTTTTATGGCTGTGCTGTAAACAACAGGAAGCTTTAAGAGTAGCTCTCCAACTCTCTCCCAACGCACGCACGCCCGCCCACCCGCACACACACACACACACACACACACACACACACACACACACACACACACACACACACACACACACACACACACACACACACACACACACACACACACACACACACACACACACAACTTGGCGGGCAGCCTTTTCCAACAGCAGTGTCAAAAACCAAGAAAAATGTTGGTGAGCAGTGAGTTACCACCACAGTTACTGTGATGGCCTCAAAGACACACACACTCATAAGCACACACAGACACAGACACAGACACAGACACAGACACAGACACAGACTCTCTCTCTCTCTCTCTCTCTCTCTCTCTCTCTCTCTCTCTCTCTCTCTCTCTCTCTCTCTCTCTCTCTCTCACACACACACACACACACACACACACACACCCTCCTCTCTATATTTCTCTCTCTGTCTCAAACACAGACTCTCTCTCTCTCTCTCTCTCGTATCAAGGTTGAGTTCATGTACTACCATTTGGTCAATGATGTATTTTTAAATCTCTCTCTCTCTGTCTCTCTCTCTCTCTCTCTCTGTCTCTCTCTCTGTCTCTCTCTCTCTCTCTCTCTGTCTCTCTCTCTCTCACACAAACACACACACAGACTCCCTCCTCTCTATCTTTCTTTCTCTCTCTCTCTCTCTCTCTCTCTCTCTCTCAAACACAGACACACACGTGCACGTGCACACACACACACACACGTGCACGTGCACACACACACACACACACACACACACACACACACACACACACACACACACACACACACACACACACACACACACACACACACACACACACACACGCACACGCACACGCACACGCACAGCCTGCGTCCACCCTGTTTGACTAGTTGGTTTTTCTAGCCCACTGGTTAGCAGTTAGTCATGCACAGTAAGGATCCTGACAGTAGCAGTGCTCCTCTCCAGAGAAGCCCTCCTGCAAGAATGGAGAGATACAGAGAGAGAGAGAGATACAGAGAGAGAGAGAGAGAGAGAGAGAGAGAGAGAGAGAGAGAGAGAGAGAGAGAGAGAGAGAGAGACGGAGAGAGAGAGAGAGAGAGAGAGAGAGAGAGATGGAAGAGTGACAGCGAGATGGACAGCATTAGATGGGAGGAGAGAGAGATATAGGGTGGTGTGTGTGAGGGTATTTGAGAGAGAGAGAGAGAGAGAGAGAGAGAGAGGGAGAGAGGGAGAGAGAGAGAGAGAGAGAGAGAGAGAGAGAGAGAGAGAGAGAGAGAGAGCGAGAGATGGAAGAGTGACAGCGAGATGGACAGCATTAGACGGGAGGAGAGAGAGATATAGGGTGGTATGTGTGAGGGTATTTGAGAGTGTGAGTGTGTGTGTGTGTGCGTGTGTGCGTGTGTGTGTGTGTGTGTGTGTGTGTGTGTGTGTGTGTGTGTGTGTGTGTGTGCGTGTGTGTGTGTGTGTGTGTGTGTGTGTGTGAGGAGCACAAGCAGTAACAGCAGTAGCAGTAGCAGTAGCAGCAGCAGCAGCAGTGGTGATGGTGGGGGTAGGATGGTGTGTGGTGTGGTGGGGGTTGCAGTACAAGTTTAAACTGATTTGTTGAGATCATGACCCCATTATAGTCCAGCTGAGACGACATCCTGACCCCCCCCCCATCCTCCTCTCACCCCTACACAGCCCTCCTCCATCCAGATTTAAATTCCACCCCCGCACCACACCATCCGCTTTCTCTTGCTCTTGCTCTCGCTCTCTCTCTCTCTCTCTCTCTCTCTCTCTCTCTCTCTCTCTCTCTCTCTCTCTCAGATCCTCAAAGTTATGCAAAGCCTCCCGTCTTCCTGCTGTCAGCACTTCTGTCGCTGCCCGTCCCCATCTCTTCCCCTCCCTCCCTCCTTCTCCTTCTCCACTTCCTCTCTGTCCCTCATTCCCCCTTTCTCGATCCCTCCCCTTGGTCATTCTCCCTATCAATCCAATACTTCCCATCTTTTGCACTCATCTATCTTCCTGCCGGCCTTCCTCTCTTTTCTCCACCCTTCCCTCTCCCCTCTCACTCTCATTCCCTCTCTCTCTTCCTCCCCCCCACCACCTCTGCCATTCTCTCTAGCCATCTAATACCTCCCATCAAATCCCTTTCTTTCTTTCTTTCCCTCTTCTCTCCTCCTTCCTCCCCCGTTCCCACTCGCCCCTTTCCTTCTACCTTATCCACCCATCATTCCATCATTCTCTCCCTCCCTGCCTCCATCATGCCATCCTTCGCCCTTCCTTCATTCATACACAACCTTTATTAGGGCTGCAACCAGGGCTCTAAATTAACACCAGCCAATAGAATAGAGGTGCCGTGAAATGAAAATTTGTGGCCGAAACCGAAATCGAATAATAATTAATCACTTGGCCGAATACCGAAACCGAAACCGAATATTACAATTCAGTTAGAAGTTATCAAAAGTTAGGGTTTTCACTATTTTTAAATATTGCTTAAATCTACGGCTTACAATAAATGTTTAGACATGTTTTTGAAAGAAAATAAATGTGTATTTGAAGTCTTCAAATGTTAGAGTAGAACTGAAATTAGTTAAATTAATGCCCATTTTCAATTCATTTTCTATTCGGCCTCTCAATTGGATTTCGGACGAAAACCGAAGTCTCTTTTTCTTGCGTTTTCGGACGAATATTTTCTGCAGCCGAATTTTCGGTGCACCTCAACCAGCCAACCGGCCAAATGATGGTAACATTTCAGTTTGGCCGGTGGAAAAGACCAACTTACTAGCCACTTTTACCCATTAGTGAGTGTCTATTTGGCTAGGACATCAGCATCTACTAGCCATTTTGGTGGATGATGGAAAAACGCTCATTTAGAGGCCTGTCTGTAACGATACTGTATCAAACCACGTCACGATAGATACAGAATACATACACGATACATACAGAACTGTGAAAGCATATATCACGACAATGCCTTCTTGCACCACGATACAGTATTGTGACTCTGTGTATCACAATTTCTCAGTTCGCTACAATATCATCATAGCCTACCTCAGTGGTTCCCAACCTATGGGCCGGGGCCCACTGGTGGGCCCTGAAGGTATTCCAAGTGGGCCTTGAAAACATTTTCCAAAAATAATAATCATAATTTGGTGTGTGTTGTTGTTGATTTATTTGAGTTTTATTCTTAATTGGGTCAGAGGTGGGCCCCGAACATTTTTGAGAATTTCGAGTGGGCCCCAAGTTGAAAAAGGTTGGGAACCCCTGGCCTACCTCATTCCCTTTCCCATCTTTTTTGTGCCTCCCCCTTCTACAACTCATTTCATTCTTTCATCTCCTCCTCCTCCTCCTCCTCCTCCTCCTCCTCCTCCTCCTCCTCCTCGTCTTTGACACTCTCTCTTCCCTAGCTCACTTTCTTACAATGCTCCCTCGTTGCCTTCCTTTTCTTTTCCTTTTTTCCCCTCTCCTCCACCTCCTCTTCTTCTTTCGGTTTTGATGACATGCGATCCCTGTGGCGTCACTGTAGCTGCTGCTGCTGCTGCTGCTGCTACGTGTGTGTGTGTGTGTGTGTGTGTGTGTGTGTGTGTGTGTGTGTGTGTGTGTGTGTGTGTGTGTGTGTGTGTGTGTGTGTGTGTGTGTGTGTGTGTGTGTGTGTGTGTGTGTGTGTGTGTGTGTGTTGCCGCTGCACACTCTGTATCTGGGACATCACCAGGCTCTCTAGCTCTGATTCATCCACACACATTCACTCCCTGCTGCTCTCTTCAGCCAAGTTGCACAGGCACAACACACACACACACACACACACACACACACACACACACACACACACACACACACACACACACACACACACACACACACACACACACACGTGTGTATATACACACACACACACACACACACGCTCCCTCCCACCATTGTATTCCAGACAACACACAAACAAATTGTATCTTCTTTCTTTCTCTCTCTCTCTCTCTCTCTCTCTCTCTCTCTCTCTCTCTCTCTCTCTCTCTCTCTCTCTCTCTCTCTCTCTCTCTCGCTAAAGAAAACGACTACTCATCGTCCTCTGCACTCCTTGTCTCTCCTACAAACACAAACGCAAACACACGCCTGCTTATCTTTTAGCCTCCTCAAACACACATACAAAAAAGCACACAGCAAACACTTGCCTCTTGCCTCTCTCATTCCTCGTAAAACACACACAGACACAGACACACACACACACACACACACACACAGAGTCTGATACTCTCTTTGTATTGCATCCACTGGCTGCTCTCCGCAGTACACACACACACACACTGTAGTCTTCACGTCTCCACATTACTCTCTCACATTCACCGGCTGACTATCTATGGTAATCACACACACACGCACTCACGCACTCACGCACTCACACACACACACACACACACACACACACACACACACACACACACACACACACACACACACACACACACACACACACACACACACACACACACACACACACAAAGGTTGAGGCAATGGAGGGCATGCAGTGTGTCCTTCTGATCAGCACTTTTCTCAAGGGGGCCGCCCAGTCTCCACTCTCCAGCTGGCTCTGGCTCGGGCTCTAGTCTAGAGTGTCTCCTGCTGATCAGGGCCTGTCTGTCTGTTTATGAGTGATTCTCTGATTCGGCTACACTTTTAAGTCCGTGGATTTTATTTGCCAATTCCACTAACTATTAACTGCATCCAATGATGTTTTGGACATTAGAAAACATTTATCTTTCATATAATACAGAAAGTGTAGACATGGCATTATTTCCCTCAGCAAGAAAGAATATTTAATACTGGTTTAGGGCGTTTTCATGCCGTCCTGTTTTCCAAATGTCAGATTCAGTCTTCATATTAGCATGTAAAGAAACTTGTTTTGCCCAGGACGATTGCAAATGTTGATTCACTGTAATCATCACAATATGACAAAACTGTCAGAAAGACCACTGTCCTTTCCATTATATATGAAATTTGCCATTTTGTGTGTTTCCACGAAAACTGTGTTAACCGTGTCACGGTCTGAAACCCCCTCCATAAATCAGTAATGGTTTGGTCTTAGGCCATACGAATAACATCACGTGATGTCATAACCTCTTTGGAAGGATATGGGAAGACTTTTTGGTAAGTTTTGAGCTCCATCCTTCCATAATTTAATCCATTCTTTTTCATGTTCTCATAGCGGGAAAATTGCCTGTCAACTGTGTTATCAACATATTCATAAGAATCTGAATTACAAATCACATGTAGAAAAACACAGATAAAGCATACAGATACATGAATTGATTAAGGTGTTGTGGTGGAACTTCTGAGGTCCTCAGTTAGCCCAACACCATAAAAATGGCTGAAATGTCAACCGCGTTACCGTCAATGGTGTTACAATTAGCGATGACAGTCAGGCTTGCCAGATGAGGCTGATGATTTCCAGCCCAAAAAATGTTCAAAATCCGCCTAGAAGCACAAAATCCCGCCCAATTCTATTGATTTCTATGGCAAAAAGTGGGCAGGTTTTTCTGATAGATGCCATTTTTACCTGCACACGGCCATCCTAAGCAGCCCAATTGGGCGGGAACCAGCCCAATCTGGCAACACTGATGACAGTTGAGGAGGAGTATGTTTTTGCCACTTTATGTCCATATTGACAGACAAACAAAATAATTTGTGTTCTAGGGAGATCTGTTTGTCTGCTCTGTTTTTTCTCCTAAAAAAGTGTCGACTTGCTCCCCTGCACTGTTGACCGCAACACAGTTGAGTAACACGGTTGACTGTTTTGAAAGTGTTTTTGAGCTATTGATCCCTTATGTGTTGGAAAAATCCTATGAACAGACACTAGGGATTATCTCTGGAGAAGGAAGTCTTGTATAAGGAGGGTGACTAAATTCAAATCAGACGTTACAGGGATTTATAATGAAAAATGTGTCAGTGTGTATCACAGTGAATCATAAAATCCTACTTATGAAGCTCAACAATCACATTTTCTATATCAGTTGCACAGATTAATGACAACATTATTGCTAAGGGACATAAGCACTTTCAAACGTATATTGTTTCAACTCTGTAGCATTTTTATATATGTTTGAAATGACATAGTATTTGTCCATAACACTGTTGACAAAATAATTAAGCAAATGTTCGCTTTCATTAGAGTATTTATCAAATGATTTAAGATTAAGCTTGGCAATTTGTTTGTTTGGAAACTTAAATATATACACTATGTAAACATCTAGGTCATTTAGTTGAAAAAAAATACTGATAATTGACATTTTGCTTTTGCCAAAAGCGTAGGGGAATCGTAGAATCACTCATGTATGTCTGTGTGACTGTCTGTCTGTCTGTCTGTCTGTCTGTCTGTCTGTCTGTCTGTCTGTCTGTCTGTGTCGCTGTCTGTCTGACTGTCTCTGTCTATGTGTCTGTCTGTCGGTCTGTCTGTCTGTGTCGCTGTCTGTCTGACTGTCTCTGTCTATGTGTCTGTCTGTCGGTCTGTCTGTGTTGCTGTCAGTCTGACTGTCTCTGTCTATGTGTCTGTCTGTCTACATGTCTGTCTGTCTGTGTCGCTGTCTGTCTGACTGTCTCTGTCTATGTGTCTGTCTGTCGGTCTGTCTTGAGTGTCTGTCTGTCTGTCTTGAGTGTCTGTCTCTCGCTGGTTCCACCGGCACACTCTCCTCTAGGCTTTCCCACCACACACACACACACACACACACACACACACACACACACACACACACACACACACACACACACACACACACACACACACAGGGAGGTGTAGTTTATGATTGCCAACGGCATTTTATTGGCCATATGTGTAAACCATAGCCAAACGTGTCAGTTGTATTCAAGCAGGGACCAAACAAACGGCAAGCTTCCACTTGCAGAGTAATTCACATCATCTCTCTTTCCATACCACACTAGCCTAGCATGCAACACTACAATACACTTCTATAAAACACGGTCACTACATTATTACACTAACCTATCCACTAGACCAGTGGTTCTTAACCTTTTTTTCTTAACGCACCCTTACTTGTGCCCAAGACAAGCTGCGCACCCCCATCCCAAACGTCTACACGTGTATACACAATAAAAACTAATTTAAGTGATTCATTACAATAATTCTTGTTTGAGACATTAATCAATACCTTAATCACTTTACATGGGGATTAAAACATGTTTTGATTTGGTTTTGCTGTTTGCTGTTGCTGTTTTTGTTATGATGTTCGCAAGCTGAATTTTGGTTGCAAAAGAAAATTCGCACACCCCCCTGAAATCTCTGGCGCACCCCCAGGGGGTGCCCGCACCCCAGGTTAAGAACCACTGCACAAGACCACTAGCCCAGTTGAACTACTAGAGGAAGACGACCTCTAACTGTCTCCAAGGCAACAAAGCTTTAAAAGCCTAGAGTGCACCGTGGGTCTCAGGTGTGTTTGAGCACATGCTGGCGATGAGAGTCTGAATAATAATGAGGTTTCAGGTGAAGCAAGTCTTTTTGGGGCACTGGTGCCGATCGTAAAACACATCACTTGAGCAGAGCAGAGTCTCAGTTGGAGTGACAGGGGTACATGCTAGAAGTGCACCGAAATGAAAATTTGTGACCGAAACCGAAACCGAATAATAATTAATCACTTGGCCGAATACCGAAACCGAATATTACAATTCAGTTGAAAGTTATCAAAAGTTAGGTTTCTCACTATTTTTACATTTCGCTTAAATCTACAGTTTACAATAAATGTTTGACATGTTTTTGAAAGACAATACATGTGTATTTGAAGTCTTAAAATGTTAGAGTAGAACTGAAATTTGTTTAATTAATGCTAATTTTCAATTCATTTTCTATACGGCCTCCGATTCAGCCACTCAATTGGCTGTCGGCCGAAAACCGAAAGTGTCTCTTTTTTTGCGTTTTCGGACGAATATTTTCTGCGGCCAAATTTTCGGTGCACCTCTAGTACATGCCATGGGTACTGAAAGCTGTGTAGCCTCTTACTGCAGATGCCTATTCACAATTTGCTGAAAATACTCAACAACATAACAACAGCATTGCCATTAACCATTACAATGTTGGTGACACTAAGGTTATAACATAGGCTCTGCGCAAAGGGGTTAAAATGATAAACAAATAAATCTTTACTTTGGCTTTTGAGAGGGGTAATAACTGGGTAATTAGCGTGACGTAAGCTAGGGGTAGCACGATACAAATATGAACACGTCAACAGCCATCTCTGAAGCCAGCTACAATAGGTAGGTGTTGGTAAAGACACTCTGCCTCTGTCCAAGGCCTAGCAGTGGAAACTCTTCCATCAGTGTGGCTAAGGCCATATTTATTACATTACATTATATTATATTACATTTGATTTAGCTGACACTTTTATTCAGAGCGACTTACATTTACTATTTTCAGGGTATAGGTTACAGTACCTGGAGCAATGTGAGGTCAGGTGCCTTGCTCAAGGGC
>NW_026945830.1:339763-342263 GCF_034702125.1 Engraulis encrasicolus | reverse complement strand
GTGTGTGTGTGTATGCGTGTGCGTGTGCGTGTCTGTGTGTGTGTGTGTGTGTGTGTGTGTGTGTGTGTGTGTGTGTGTGTAACACTGTGTGTGTCCCTGTGTGTGTGTGTGTGTGTGTGTGTGTGTGTGTGTGTGTGTGTGTGTGTGTGTGTGTGTGTGTGTGTGTGTGTGTGTGTGTGTGTGTAAAACACTGTGTGTGTGTGTGTGTGTGTGTGTGTGTGTGTGTGTGTGTGTGTGTGTGTGTGTGTGTGTGTGTGTGTGTGTGTGTGTGTGTGTGTGTGTGTGTGTGTGTTTGAGCAGACACACAACCATGTGTGAAAGCCTATTATTCAGAGTAATTGCTTATTGATTGTATAATACAGTAAAGTCAAGTCAAGCACGCATGTGTGAGGGAGGGTGTGTGTGTGTGTGTGTGTGTGTGTGTGTGTGTGTGTGTGTGTGTGTGTGTGTGTGTGTGTGTGTGTGTGTGTGTGTGTGTGTTGAAGTGTGAATGTGTGTTTATGTATGCATGTGTACGTGACGGTGTGCAGGGAAGCTGACAGGTAGGGCCAAGCAGGTCAGTAATCCCAGGCCCAGGGGACAGGGGGGGGCCTATAATTGGGTCCCTCATAACATAAGATTCAGGTGACTTTGTTCTGGGCCCAGCCAAAGCTGTCAGCGGCCCTGTGTTTGTGTGTGTGTGTGTGTGTGTGTGTGTGTGTGTGTGTGTGTGTGTGTGTGTGTGTGTGTGTGTGTGTGTGTGTAAAAGGAGAATAAACAAGAAAGAAAGAAAGAAAGATTGAAAGACTGAGAGAAAGGGTGTGTGTGTGTGTGTGTGTGTGTGTGTGTGTGTGTGTGTGTGTGTGTGTGTGTGTGTGTGTGTGTAAAAGGAGAATAAACAAGAAAGAAAGAAAGAAAGATTGAAAGACTGAGAGAAAGGGACGGAGAGAATAAACAAGTGAGCAAAAGGAAAAGGTAGATCACAGACAAAGAGACGTGTGTATCCGCATGATGAAGCATTGAACCCCTGTGTGTGTGTGTGTGTGTGTGTGTGTGTGTGTGTGTGTGTGTGTGTGTGTGTGTGTGTGTGTGTGTGTGTGTGTGTGTGTGTGTGTGTGTGTGTGTGTGCTAAATAATGTGCCGAGAGGGCGAGCGGCCTTCTTCAGTTCCATTCATCATTAGCTAGTGTGTGTCTGAGACCCTCAACCCGAGACACAAGCGGAGAGAGAGGACAGGGAAGGAAAGAAAAGTAGAAGGAGAGGAGAGGGGTGAAGGTGTGTGTTTGACAGAGAGAGAGAGAGAGAGAGAGAGAGAGAGAGAGAGAGAGAGAGAGAGAGAGAGAGAGAGAGAGAGAGAGAGAGAGAGAGAGAGAGAGGGAGAGAGAGAGAGAGAAAGAGAGAGACCATGTTGTGAGTGTGATTGAACAGCGAAGTGTGTGTGTGCATAACAAACTGTAAGCTTGTGTGTGTGTGTCTGTGCATGTCTGTGTCTGTGCATGCAGAGAGGTTGTGGGGCTTTGAGAGAGAGAGAGAGAGAGAGAGAGAGAGAGAGAGAGAGAGAGAGAGAGAGAGAGAGAAAGAGACAGAGACAGAGAGAGAGAGAGAGAGAGAGAGAGAGAGAGAGAGAGAGAGATGTTTAGGGAGGATGGAGGGAGCTTGTAATGGTGGGTAAAGGTGGGAGAGAAGCCTGTGTGTGTTTATCAGCATAACAGACTGAGACAGAAGCAGGTGCTTGTAGAGGCACGTGTTTGTGCATGAAAATCTATTTGGGAGTGTGTGTGTGTGTGTGTGTGTATGTGTGTGTGTGTGTGTGTGTGTGTGTGTGTGTGTGTGTGTGTGTGTGTGTGTGTGTGTGTGTGTGTGTGTGTGTGTGTGTGTGTGTGTGTGTGTGTGTGTGTGTGTGTGTATGTGTGTGTGTGTGTTTGTGTGTGTGTGTGTGTGTGTGTGTGTGCGGGTGTGGGAGTGAGAACTAGGCTCAACCATTTGACTCACATCATTAGATGGATTGTGCATGTATATCAGTGTTTGGGTTTATGTGTATGTGTGTGTGTGTGCACAAGCATACATTTGCAAGAGATCATGAGCTGAACTCACCTGAGTGCCATACATCATTAGTTTGCTCGTGTATGTGGATCTTTTTTGTGTTACAGTAGGTGGATATGTGCAGAGAAGGAGAGAGTGAAGAAGCCAACAAGAAAAGGCAAGCATAGGTGAGGTACGTCACGCAACCAATTGTCATATGTCATGAAGTTGCTTCTATGTGAGTGTGTGTGCATGTGTGAGTATGTGCTTAGTAGGGCTGCACAATTACTCAAAATAATCGAAAATCGTGATTAAAATCTTGAAATCGAAGTCGTGATTTTAATCGTGATTTAATCGTGGCAATAGTGACCTACCTTTGAGAGCGTCCTTGAAGCAAGAACATACTGACAGGCTGGTGTTTCTGGACACCTAAGTTTCATGCTATTGCCTTTACATAATTATTACAATTAATTTTATTGTGCTCATCCGGTATATAACTC
>NW_026945830.1:334763-337263 GCF_034702125.1 Engraulis encrasicolus | reverse complement strand
ATTACATTTAGAACGCCATGCCTCAACGCCATGCCTATTCTCTTCACTTGTAAGTTAGTCTTTCATCGCGGATGAGATCGCTGACAATCCAAATCACAAGTGCTTACTGAAACAACCCCAACTACATCATCATAAAAACAAAGCAATGACATCACTAACAGTCGTAAATTAAAAAAAAAACACAAGACACCATTTTGGTAATAACAAGCCGTGTATGAAGGTTAAGCTTTTTTCTGATTTTTTTCTTCTTTTCTTTTCTTTAGAAGCACACATGAAACAAACACACAAATGCATTAGCCTAATGGCACAACCCGCACCGAGTACACTTACAGCACACAACACAGCAACACTTCTTAGTAGTCATTATCCAGGAGAGAATAGCAATATGCCAAATGATTTCTCTAATTCTGCCTCGTAGTACAAGGAGTACTGTATCTTATTGGTTTTTCCATTTTTGCCCAGTGCTTCATATCAACATTAATTGCTGTATTCCATTACTGGGTGGAAAACACTTCATTGCTTGGGTCTCGAGGGCTGCAACTTCACATTGTTAGCTTGAGATGAGAAGCTGAAGCACAAAGCTGATGCGAGATGGAGGAAAAAAGAAAGCAAGCCAATCCAGCCATGCACTGGTTCCCAAACTTTTTCAGCTGGGAAAATTGGTTTTAGTCTGAGTCTTAATCACCATAGTTTTAGCAAAGTATTCCTCTTTCCTATTATTCCAATTGGTTGTCCATTAATAAATTGCTATATTTTCCTAGGCCCCTCACATTTGGGCTTACATTGCCCACGGGGACCCCGGTTCGAGTCCAGCCGGGGTCATTTCCCGATCCTCCCCTGTCTCTCTGTCCCATTCACTTCCTGTCACCATATTCGACTGTCCTATCAAATAAAGGCATAAAAGCCCCTAAAAATATATATTTTTTTAAAAATTGCTATATTTTCCAGTAATAGTGCTAATATTGCTAGAAATCCACCAGGCAGTAAATACATCTATTACCCATACAAGTGAATACAAGTCCCTTTAGTTCGTGACCCCCCTTCAGTACGTCTGCGATCTCTGTAGGGGTCCCGACCCACAGTTTGGGAACCAATCCAGTAATGGAAGAAAACATCTTCAAACACTAGGGATTGTTCAGTGTTCATGTTGTAAACTTGAGAAGTCTTTGAAAGTGTTTTGCTTAGGGGACGGGTGGATGGAAGGGACTCCAGAATGTCTTTTGTTCATTTATTCATTTCAGTGTTTGTTTTGGAATTGGCTTGGCATCTAATGACGCATGCTTTTGGACGACGGCGAATCAAATGTAAAAGTTTCAAATCAGAAACGATGGCAAAAGCAGCACACTGTTTCTAATCTTCACACCGAACTACACAACTAATGCAGCAGTAGCATACAGTGTAAATAAACCAAGAGACGTTTCTGTCACAGTGCCATCTCCCCTTATGAAAATGTGGAACAGCATGACCTAAAACCTTTAGCCCAAAACGAGCCAACGAACCATCCATCCATCCATCCATCCATCCATCCATCAATCCATCGAAACGGTACAACAGGCCCAGCCATGGGTCAATCAGCTGGGCACTGAACTGCTGCACCGGCGACCTGGGTTCATTTGCCGAGCCCTCCCCGTCTCTCTCTTCCCGCTAATTTCCTGTCGCTCTTCAATGTCTCTGTCATAATAAAGGCACAACCCCCCCACCCAAAAAAATACAGTATGAAAAGAAACAGAAACGCTGCGGCTGCAACAACCTGTTTCTTCACATCTAACTACACACAAACTAAGATACCACCAGCGCACAGTATCTAAACCAAGGGCAGTCCCATTTCCTATTATGTGAATACGGAAATACAGGATGACCTCAGTCAAAACTCTAGCCAAAACCATCCATTCATCCTTTCATCTTTTTACAGTACACATGCCTGTCTGTGTCTGCCACTAGCTGCTCCACACACAATTGGCACCCGTAATGGCAGAGGCAGGTTTTATGTCATCATAAAAGGGCCGTATAAAATAAGTAAAACAACCTTCAATTGTCTTTGTGTCTGTGTGTGTCTCTCTGAGTGTAATAATGTATTCTGTAGCCTGTCACCATCCTACACACTGCACACATCTCTTCATCCAACATAGCTGCATGTAGCTCACATGTAGGGCTGGGCGATATGGAAAAAAACCTATATCACGATATGGATTACTTTATATCACGATAACGATATATATCACGATATAGCACAATTACATACGTTTTCAGTTATTATCTTTATTTGCTCTTTATTTTTTCATGTCGCAAAACAACCTTTCTTTAAAATGGGTCTTTTTATTGTTAGTTTTACAGTTACATTGTATACAACTGATAAAATTACTATCACGATATAAACGATATAGGAGAAAGGTCACGATATTAGGGATGGCACAAACCGCACAGAAAACCGAAACCGTACAATTCACACACATATCGAACCGAACAGTGCAATCCGTGGCAAAAACCGCAAGTCATGACC
>NW_026945830.1:333216-334663 GCF_034702125.1 Engraulis encrasicolus | reverse complement strand
GATTTTTTGAAAGATTAATTGCTGCACTACGTAGACATATACTTTTTTCCCTCATAAACAATGTTTTGTGAAAAAAATGTTTTTTATTGCCTATCCGTCATCTACCCATGTATTGGTTGGGGGGGGGGGGGGGTTCAGACGACTGTGTCCCCGTGCCAGCCAAATCTGTCAGCAGCCCTGCCTACGTCCATATCCTACACTCAAGGCCATTTGGGTGAATAGCTCGGTAACTCTTAACTGCTCAACATTGATGGATATGGGTGGGGTAGTAACTCTACCTGCTCAGCATTGATGGATATCATGGGATGCAGCAGGATGATGAAAGGCTGATGACATTGACCATGGGGGTCGGCTGAGGTGTAGGGAGATAGGTGGGTCTGCACAGGGATTCCTGCAGAATATTTGTTAGTCAAGGTGGTGGGTGGGAACTGTACGTCGTGTCAGAGACACTCAACTAATATTGGAAAGGTCGGGGGAGAGGGGAAAGAGAGTAATGCTGAATGGAAGGGGGGGGGGGGGGGGGTGTGGTTAGATGCAGACAGGTTTCAGAAAACACAGAATGAGATGCTATTATTCTTGTGCTTGAAGTTACGTTTGGTGGACTTGTAGGTGAACGGTGGATTTTGGCGGGTTCATGTATCTTTCGAATGTCTGTGTTTGGTTTATTTTTAGAATATTTCCCAGAACACATAAAAGCACCATTAATTCAATAAGTAAGTTACTCTAGAATAAAATACGCTCCAGCAGATGTTAAATCGACTCTTGAGGTATTGAATTCACACTTGCACGCTTAACTGTGTGTGAGAAGAGAATGTTGGAACGAAGGTCCGGAGATGATGATGATGATGCTGATGACAAAGGTGATGAAGCTGGGGGGTTAAATGGGGGATGGAGGAGAGAAGGGTCAGGGAAGGAACGATGGAGAGTGGAGGACGATGGGGGTCGGGTGGACGGCTGGACGGGTGTTTGAAGGATGTTATCGACTGCATGAGCGGTCAAGTACACAGCTAATCAAGCTAAAGGTCACGGAGGCGTGCCATTGGACGGATGAGAGGGCACGGAGACGTGCCATTGGACGGATGAGAGAGCATGTCCTCCTCTCCTTCTGCAGATCTACCCGCCACTGCAGGTAGACATGGAGAAGGTTAAGGGGGGGGGAATCACAATGCTACACAGATTATTTCAAAGAAATTAATTTGGTTTCTATTCTTGAAAGGGGAAGGGGGGGTAATCACAATGCTATTGCAAGAGTAAGGGGGTGGTAAAATAACAGAAAATAAAACTAAAAAGGGAACACACAGACTGACTGACTTAACGGACTGACGGACTGACTGCCTGACTTGTGGGTGTTACCCATTTCAACAGCATCAAGGAAACGGAATTCTTTGGAAATAAATGAAATGAATTAAAGCCAAGCATGACACTACACTACAAAGACAGAGAGCGA
>NW_026945830.1:270716-328216 GCF_034702125.1 Engraulis encrasicolus | reverse complement strand
ATTACCTTACCATGCAGTAATGTAGTAGCACACACACACACACACACACACACACACACACACACACACACACACACACACACACACACACACACACACACACACACACACACACACATACAGACATACAGACACATACGCAGACATACACACTCACACACACATACATAGACAAACAGAGATACACACACACACACATACACACACACACACACACACACACACACACACACACACACACACACACACACACACACACACACACACACACACACACACACACACACACAGATGATTGATTTCCATAGACAGATACAGGTAGGATATACAGTATAATTATAGTGGCTGTTAATAACACAGTTAAAGGCACTAGACATGAAGAAAAGTAATTGTGAGAAAAAGAAGAAACTACTTTCCTATGACGGCTTGATAAGGGCCTGTGTAAAAATCCCCTCTCTCTCTCTCTCTCTCTCTCTCTCTCTCTCTCTCTCTCTCTCTGTCTCTCTCTCTGTCTCTCTCTCTGTCTCTCTCTCTGTCTCTCTCTCTGTCTCTCTCTCTGTCTCTCTCTCTGTCTCTGTCTCTCTCTCTGTCTCTGTCTCTGTCTCTCTCTCTCTCTCTCTCCCTCTCTCTCTCTCTCTCTCTCTCTCTCTCCCTCTCCCTCTCTCTCTCTCTCTCTCCGTGAAACACTGCCTTAACTGCTAGCCTTGATCAGTGCAGACAGCTAAATTGGGCTCATTTAAAGACAATCAAACAGATAAAGGAGAGGAGCAGATTGCACTGTGGGTAAATGGCGGACAAGCCTGATGCGCTGTCACAGCGAAAACACCTAGTCTGAGCAAACCCAAACCAAAGCCAAGCATCTCACAGTGAAAGACAAAAATGCAGTCTTTATACAACACGTACAGAGTCGATTTAACATCTTTCTATATTGTATTTGGTCCCAGAGTACTCTCCAAGTGTTAAATTAACACATTTTTTTTTTAAATACGTAGTGCAGGCATCAGGCACCAGTCGATGTCCCCCGTCTGTTTGCTTTGAAGATGGGAGGACTGACTGTCAGACGGTTAATCAAAGCCTGTAACAACAGCAATCTACTGAAGAAGAAGGGAGGGATGGAGGGAGGAGGTAGAATTGTGAACAGGGGGAGAAGACATTCCACTGTCTACATGACAAACTAGTCCGATTATTATCTGTGAACACAAACGCACGCACGCACGCACGCACACACACACACACACACACACACACACACACACACACACACACACACACACACACACACACACACACACACACACACACACACACACACACACGCACACACACACACCTGCCAATAAACCTTGGCTACACCCCCAAACACATACAATACACACACACACACACACCACCATCATATATCAGGCTGAACACGCATGAACACACACACACATACACGTACACAGATGATTAGATTATTATCTATTTGAAGACATCAAAGGTGTGTATGAAAGGGAAAAATAACAATGGGCAGCCATTTCACAAGCACTAAGTTATGCATGGGTTTATTTTGTTTATAAAGACAGTGTTGTGAGGAGGGGCAAGACACTGCCAGCCAACAATGTGAGCTAATTTTTCGACCAACAGGAGTTTCCAAAAATTAGAGGTTGAATTGTGTGCAGCCAGGGTTGCGCAGCCAGGGGAAAACAAAAATTGAGAAACCATGTATGGAAATAGGCCTCAGATATCCACCTCATCACCACGCCCACTTGCTATTACCACAAGATACCTGCTAGTTCAGGAAATTTCACGAAAATAAAGATGGCAGACGATCGCAAGGCTTCTAACATGAACTAGGGGTAAAAATCTTTTGGTCATCCCAAATGAGTCTGCAGATGCACCTGCAAATGATTTTAATCAAATATGTTCCTCCAGGTTCCCTCCATTGAGTTCATAAGGTAGCTGTGTAAGCTAATGTTAGCATTGTGGCGGACACAGACAGACACAAGCAGGGGTGTCAGCAGAGGGGAGTAAGAGCAGAGTGTCTGATTTGTGTAGCTACATGGCTGGGGGTCCATTGGAGCAAAGCTGTACATAGGGCCCATAATTTGCCGCTACACCCCTGGACACAAGTGTATATTACATCACTTCTCCAGGCAAACATCACTTCTCCAGGCAAAACCTGATACTTCGCTTGGGCTGAATAGCTGAATAGCTCTGGCTAAAGACCCAGTAAAATGACCATGCAGCAAAACCGGAAATTGTGTGGAAGCAATGGTGCAGTCCTTGTGATCATCGTTAATAATGCGGATAGCTAGCTCCTGTGAATTGCCTTGGTGGGGATTGGAACATACTTAATTGCAAGCAAAACTGGAGGCCTGGACGAAACAAAAACGTGGATGGAATTACAAGGCCAGCTAACTGCCTACATTTCCCTGAAACTTTTGTCTCATTCACTCTACTTCAGTGGTTTAACAAGCCAGTATCCCGGAATGCATGCTTTGCTAGGCCACAGACCAGAACCAAAAGAGAAGAGAGGGGGAAAAAAGACAAGAAATTGTTTTAAATTTGTTTGTAAATTTGTTAAGCAGCTCAAAACTGTGCCTCTAACAACGTTAGCCAGCCGAACAATGCTGTGGCTCTGTAATTAAATATTAAGCTTAAACAAAGAAAATAGCTGTACACAGTATACTGCTATACTATGCAGGCCTCAATGTATAGTGCCTATTTAAATGTATGCTAGGCAATACTCCCCTACAAAGACAAAGAACAGTAACTACGCCAACATTGATACTGAGGGAAAAGGCCTTTCAAGCCTTTGTATTAGGGTTGGATATTAGGGGTGTAAATCACAGCCTTCATAACGATACGATACGGTTTCGATTTCTTAAATCAGGGATTCGATTTTTTTCGATACTTAAGAATTCGACACGATTTGATGCGATTCGGTTCGATTCGATTTTTTCCAATTACTTTTCCACTACTATTGTGTTTTGGAGCTAGGGTATTGCACAGAGGGCAGCGATTCGATTCTTTTCGATTCTTAAGAATGCCCCACGATCTGATGCGATTCGATTAAATCGTCGGCCGATACTTCCGCTACATCGATACATTTCGATTTTTTTATTTACATCCCTATTGGATATTGCAGTTACTGCCAATTTGACATAGCAATATCTCTACAGCGGGACACATTTGGATCATAATCCTTTGTCACAAGATAAAGGAGGTGTTATGAAGACCCTTTTCAACACTGGGCCTAGGCTCAATCTTTCCCCTATCTGTGTGGTGGTGTGGAGGGATGTAGTCAGTATGGAGAAAGAACTTGCAGCCTAGACACCAGAGCGCCGTAGCCTATTACAAAAGCCCTGCTCTGCGCCTCACTATGCATCAGGCCTAATTAAAACGACTGTGATGTGGGGCACTTGTGTCACCCATGAATGTAATCAAGTCTGAATAGATCAAGTAAGCACATCTGACTAAAAATGGAGGGCAATGAGCTGATCGTTGGGCTGCGATGGGACTGGGAACAGAGTACACACAGCAGCAGTATTTTGTGGTATCAATAAACACCTATGTGTATGCTGAATTACACATATGCAGATATTTTTAAATGCCGATATATTTTTGTATCTGTTTAAGTGTAAACATTACACGGATAAAAAACTTGTGACAGGTGCGTTTTTGCCCCCTAAATGGAATATTTTTATCCAGAGTTTTGAAATGCACATCCTAAAACCCTGTGCAGGTGTTAACGAGAGGCAAAAACCAATGCGTTGTACAAGAAAGAAAAAGAAAAAGAAAATCCACATAGGTGTTTAGCTGCTTAGGCTGGACTCAAAATGCATGAGTAGTGTGTGCGTGTTTACGATTGGAATCCAGATTGTTGGTTCCCATTTTGTTTCTGGGTTCAGTTTATGTGTACTCTGTCAAAAGCACACCCGAATTTGAAGGACCAGCTAGGGGAGTTTTAAAGGAACAGCTCACCTAATTTCAAGAAATTGCTCATGTTGTTGCAGGAAAATATGATAATACATAGGATATTTCGCCTATGTGTTTGCATTGCCTAACAGTATAGCCAAATTAAGTGTAGCAATGCA
Source organism: Engraulis encrasicolus (assembly GCF_034702125.1). NCBI lineage: Eukaryota > Metazoa > Chordata > Actinopteri > Clupeiformes > Engraulidae > Engraulis > Engraulis encrasicolus. The sequence goes on along the minus strand of NW_026945830.1, from coordinate 324,137 downwards.
AGTCTATGGGAGCAAACAAAACATCATCAAATGTACTTTTAAACTACTCTAAAATGAATTTAAAATTCACCAGAGTGCAAAACGGCTACTGTGATCACTTGTGGCGTGATCCTATTTACTTCCAGTGATAATGCTAAGCTATGCTAATAATTCTTACACCAATAAATCTAAGTACTCAAAACACTGCGAAGGAAATGATAGGCATATTCATGAATAATGCTTGCAAATATGTGAAAATCAAAAACGGGTGGACTGTTCCTTTAAAACGATTTGACTCTTGTACGTGTTGAATCAACACTGTCTATTTTACTGTTCAGTCAGCATTGCTGTTTCTGAGGGTGGTGGAGGAAGTGATGAAGCTGTTGTCAGTTTGAATCTTTCAAGAGGTCATGTGTTTTATAATGCATAAACCCACACACGCGTATAATCTCTGTCTATTGTCTCCATGGCCATTTGGATGTGAATATGATGACGGGGAGATTTTTTTTCTCCCTCTTCTCCCTCTCCCTTCAGTCTCTTGCAACACACTATTTCTCTCACCTTCCCCCTTCCTCTCCTCCCTCCCTTTATCTCATCTTCCTTTCTCTCCCCCCTCTCTCCATCTGTCCACTCAATCCTCTCATCTTCCTTTCTCTCTTTGCGTGTTCTCTGTCCTCATCTGCTTTTCTTCCACTCATCTTCTCTCTCTCTGCTCTCCTCCCTTTGTTCTTCCATTCCCTCTCTCTCTCCGTCTTCTCTCCTTGCTTGTTCTCTGCCCTCATCTGTTTTTCTTCCCCTCCTCTTCTCTCCTCTTTGTTCTATTCACTCTTTCTCTCCCTCTTCTCTCCTTGTGTGTCTGTCTGCCTCTTTCTCTCTCTCTCTCTCTCTGTCTTTCTCTCTCTCTCTTCTCATCTTCTCCCTTTGTTCTCCCATTGTCTCAGCTTCACTCCCACGTTTTTCCTCTTATTTTTCATCCCCTCCTCCTGTCTTCTCTTCCTTCCATTCTCTCCTCTCTCTATCTCGTTGCTCATCCTTCCTTCCTTCTCCACTCCTCTTCCCTTTCTCATGTCCTCTTCCCCCCTCTCCTCTTGCATTTTCCCCCTCTTTCTCTCTTCTCTGTCTACTGCACCATCGGCAGACAAGGAGGCCGGGGTTCTCCCATCTCCTCTCTTCTCTTATCTTCCATGCCCTTTCTTCCTCTCCCTCCTCTCTCTCTTTTCACCCCTCTCCAGCTCTTCTTCTTTTCTCCTCAGTCTCCGGCAACAGCAGCAGCCGAGGAGGCAGCCAAGGCAGACTGGGATTGTTCCATCTTCCCTCGTTCTTTTATCTCCCATCCTCTCTCCTCCATATCCTTTCTTCCTCTTCCTCCTCCCTCCATCTTTTCTCCTCTTCTTCTCTCTCCTGAAACAGCAGCAGCCAGCCGATGAGGCAGCCAAGGCAAGGCAAGGCGAGCAAGGCAGGCCAGGCTGGGATTCCTCAAGGGTTAGCTCACACACAACATGGCCGTGAGGAATCCCACAGACGGGCCCAGAAAAATTCCCACACCGTCTCCCGAGCCAGAGAACTGCTGAAGACAGATCGCCAATTACCACCACTAATTTGTGGCGAACAGCAACTCTCTGGTTAGAGCCCAGAAAGTGGGCGAGGGGGGGAGGAGGAGGAGGAGGAGGAGGAGGAGGAGGAGGAGGAGGGAGAGAAAGAGAAAGATAGAAGGGAGAAGATAACAAAGAGAGAGAGAGAAAGCGCACGCATGCGCGCGCGTGCAAGAGAGAGAGAGAGAGAGAGAGAGAGAGAGAGAGAGAGAGAGAGAGAGAGAGAGAGAGAGAGAGAGAGAGAGAGAGAAACGGAAGGCTTGAAGGGAGGAGATTGAGAAAGGGAGAGAGGGAAAGTGGGAAGAAGAAAACAAGAGGAAGAAGGAGGAGGAGAAGAAGAAGAGAAATGAAGAAGCGAAAGTCAAGACGACAACTCCCCGAGAGAATACTCCCATCCCACTCGTCTTGCTTTCTTGGCAGGCTACAACTCGGCTCCTGAATCACACTCAAGCCCTGGCCCCAACCCCGTTTACTGCCTAGCTGCCTGCAAGCTCGGCCTCAAGCCTCTGACTTAAAGGTGCACTGTGTAATATTTTTCGCAGTTTCTCTCCAGAATTCATGCTGCCCATTCACAAATGTTGCATTTTTCACAAATCCGTATCTCACCACCATCAACAAATTCTAACCCCAACTTCTCTACCTTTACCTCTCCCTCTGTTAAGATTAAGCCCAAGATTAAGATAAACCTGTGAAGCCTAACTGGGGAACTCCAACTCTCATTGTCATTGTGACACAGCACTCCATGGCACACAGTGCTCAGTGCACACAACGAAATTGCATGTATGCCTCACCCATGCCAGGGGACAGCCCTCAATGACGCCCCAAGAGAGCAGTGCAGCGGGACGGTACCATGCTCAGGGTACTTAAATCATGGAGGAGGATGGGGGAGAGCACTGGTTAATTACTCCCCCCACCAAACTGAAGGGTCGGGAGTCGAACCGACAACCTTTGTGGGATGCAAACGATATTTGTATTGCTCCTGGCCTGACTAGAAAACAACGCTTACGATGTTGCGTCACTGTGAGGGCCGGGCGTAGCCTGGCTACCACCGCCCCATTTCACCGGTGCAGGCACTTAGGAGGTACAAAACAAGCCGGCAGATCCAAGTGATGGGGCTCAGCCAGCACAGCACAGCGGGTCTAAAAATACACCAGCGTTTTGAACACGTGAGGAAGTGCAAAAGAGAAGAGGACTGACTGTTCCTCCTTTGACACCATGCACGCAGAGAGAGACAGAGAGAGATGGAGAGACAGACACAGACTGAGAGAGAGACACACCATGCACGCAGAGAGAGAGACAGAGACAGAGACAGAGACAGAGAGACACCATGCATGCAGGGAGAGACAGAGAGACAGGGAGAGATGGAGAGACAGAGAGAGAGAGAGAGAGAGAGACAGAGAGAGAGAGAGAGAGAGAGAGAGAGAGAGAGATTGGCTGGTAGACCCACTCAAGAGTGGAAACAGACCATACCAACATCTGTGTGTTTACTCAATGTCGGGGAGTTTCATCAAAAAAGAAAAAAATCAGTGACAGTGCCAAACAGAAAAAAATCATATCAAAACCATGTACAGTTCGGCTTTTACAAAGACGGAGAAAAAAATGACAAAGCCACACGTTTCCTGATTTTTTTCCGACATGATTCATCTTCGTGACAGCAAAAGCAGGAAATTAGAAGCAAATCAATCAGCCTTTCCTCACTGTGAGAAAAGACCGTGAGTGAGACAGATGTTATAAACCAACGCTTTAAAGCAAGGTTTCCATAGCAGGTGTTGTAAGAAGAACCAGTCTGACGTGGGCGTTTAGCTGTGGGGGTTCCTACGTCATGTGACTGCAGGCCAGGCAGCCAGTTTTGTTTTTTTTGTTTTGTTTTTTTCGGTGGCTAGCAGTAGCACACAGTAAAAATAAATGGGAGGAGGTGAGCTTGCTTACAATGCAGGCTGTAGGGCATCGTTTCCCAACCTTCTTTTTGTCTTACGAAGGTTGTAAGCCTTTTTGTCATTCTATGAGTATCCCCTCACTTGTGCTATACCATCTATTCCTCTATCTCAATGTCACCATGCTCCAAACATTCGTCATTATTACAATGTTTCCACGTACCCCCTGCAGTGTGCTCACATACCCTTAAGTGGTACACGTACCCCTGGTTAAGAACCACTGCTGTAGGGGATGGTTGAGTGTGGCACACACAGTGGGGCAGCTGTGACCTAATTGTTAGGGAGCTAGTCTAAGGATCAAAGGGTCAGCACATCGGATTTGGCTTTCATACCAGTAGGAACAAAAAAAAAACATGTGGTTTCTCAGGGGGAGTGAGCTATCGCTTTCCAGCAGCTTGCCCGCATCCACCATAAATGAAGTGCCCTTGAGCAAGGCATGTAACCAACCGCATGTTGCTCCAGGGGGAACAGTCACTATATGTAATTCGCTGTTAGTCGACCTTGGAGGAGAACACTGGCTTAGCGCAATGAGGTGTACGGGGAAGAGGATGCTGTAGGATGGTGGCTGTCTTTGGCTGTATAGTCTATAATATAGATGCTTTCAGGAACATCAGACGACGTGGGTAACACATCACTGCAGGCTATCCCACCCGTGATGGGATATAATAACATAATGGCTGTGTCAATATTGGGTTGAGAAAGTAAAAACCCAGATGCATTTTTAGGTGAGTTGACGAGTAGTACATCCTAGCTTACCTGTCTTGACTAGAGAGCTCACTATGTTCATCCAATTCATTTTTCTAGCAGGAATTTTACTCTTTGAACCACCTGGGACTAACACCTCAGTTTACCACTGGTCTCTCTGTATTTTCAGGAACTAAGATGTGGCCGTAAAAAAAGTAAAACAACGCCCAAGGAACTGGGCAATAGGTCAGACTACTGCAGAAAAGGAACACTGACTTCCCAGTGGAGGCGTCGCAAAGCAAATGCAAAAACTCAGTGGCGTTATCGGATGGCTTGCTGGCTCAAGTCAGTCATCAATACAGAAAAGATTAGCCAAATGATTTATTTTGCCATATTGGCCAACCCTACTGCCCACCATCAAACAAACACACACACACACAATTTGCTATTTACGGCAGGCAGCCATTACATTAAAGGGGGATCGGATCACTGTAAATAAAGGAACACAGCCTTCCCATGTGGAGGCGTCTCAGAGAAAATTCTGTATTTCTGTATTTCTTTGCTAAATCTGTTATCTTCCATTAGATAGTTTTCAATCCACACTCAAGTCAAAGCTGTTCTCAGACGCCTTCGCTTAGCAGCTCAAATTGATTAACCTTTGATTTCAATGTTTTTAATCTTCTTTGGTTCTAATAATTTCAGTTAATGTCTTATTTCAATATTTCAATTTTCTTTGCTTCTTTTCTTTATCTTTTTCCCGTGTTCTTTAATCCTTTACTTTTTTAAAATCTTTTTGGTGAAGCACATTGAATTGTATGATCTGTGTACTGTATAAAATGTGCTAACAAACTTGCCTAGCCTAGATGATGCCCCTGCCCTGTGTATGGCAATCATGACACTGAAGACCTCACCGGGCTTGTCTGGGTGTGTGTGTTTGTGTGTGTGTGTGTGTGTGGTGTGTGTGTGTGTAGGGGGGGGGGGCTCTGTGAAAGGAAAGGGGGCAGCACTTTGCCATGTCAGCAGCACCATTAACGAGTTCATTACAAGGAGTCACAATGCAGCCATAAATCTGCCTGCCACGCGCGTCCCGTCCTTGTCTGAGATCCACAACACCCGGCCAGACGAGGCAGGAGGAAGAGAAAGGAGGAAAGATTTTGGGGGGAGAGAGAGAGAGAAAGAGAGAGAGAGAGCAATTGATGTTGACCAGTCAAAAAAGGAAAGAGGGGGAGATAGGCAAGGGAATAGAGAGAGAGAGAGAGAGAGAGAGAGAGAGAGAGAGAGAGAGAGAGAGAGAGAGGGAGAGAGAGAGAGAGAGATTGACGTTGGCCTATCAAAAAAGGGGAGAGGGAGAGAGCGAAAGAGAGAGCGCAATTGACTTGTGCTCGCCATGTTTTTTAGGGGGGGGAGGGGTGGCAGTCTGGCTCACATTTGTGAACAGGTCGTGGCCATCCACAATGACGCCTCTCTGATTAGCTTAGCTCAGGTGACGATCCATCAACGTGAACCTCATCGTACGTCAATGTCAGCGCCACTGCACACCCCAAAGCTGTGGCGCACTGACAGAAAACAGCACCACAATCGGAACCCTTGTCCACAGCAGGGCAGTGTTGCCAGATGTACAATAATTATCGTATTTGTACCATCAATTTGTCTGTTTTGTCCTCTGTACAATCAAAACAAACGTGATGTACAAACCCCAACTCCGGTGAAGTTGGGACGTTTCGTAAACAGTGAATAAAATCAAAATGCTATCATTTTCAAAACATTCAATCTATTCATTAGATGGAGAATAGTGAAAAGACAACATATTAAGTGTTAAAACCGAGAAAAAATATTGTTTTGGGGGACATATGTACTCATTTCTAATTTGATAAATCCAACACGTCTCAAAACAGTTGGGACGGGGACAATAAATGGCAGCAAATGTCGAGGAAGACTAAAAACAAAACAAAAGACAACACTTAACAGTTAAATACATTAACCGATGAGATGATTTTATATATAAAAAACAGTGTTAATTCCTATCTTGGACATGATTTCACCAGCTTAAATGGTGGGTGTATTCCTTGTCATGTCTTGCAATGTTTTCCTTTCTGTAGTGCTTACAGTGTGACAGGTCTTGACCAAAAGCCCACCATTTTATCACCTGCTGGTCCTTATGATGGAGCCAAACTGTTAAAACATAGTAGAGAATGCAATTTCACCTTACTATGTGGCAGTAATCGAAGATCTCCCTTCAAAATATAATGCATGAGTGGCTTTTCATGCTGTTAAAAACCCATTTATACCATTCAGCACTGTATTTAACTCTACAGATGAGTGAGAACATCTTAACCAATGCACTACTGCACCCGCATGCCATCATGGAGGCTGACTTTTGAAGTTAGCACTAACACAAGTTGGATGGTCCATTTTCACTGTAGCACAGGATGTGCAATGCTCTATTATTGTCAAAAAGAAAGAAAGACTTCTACACCTTCTGCTGACTTCAGTAAGCAAATGACTGTTTCCCATGTCTTCTGGGTNTAGGAGAATGTTACACCCCTGTATCATTTGCACGCATTAAGCATTCTTAATATGGTCAATTTTCAATAGCTCTAGCACTCCAGGAATTAGAGTGAGACTACAGCCAATATATATTTCATGATGTCATGAACCTATACAATGATTTTAGTAACAAAAATATGTCTTATATACACTCAATCGTGGTAAATCAAAGGGAATTAAAAAAGGTATGTAATAACTATGGTAATTATTCCCTTTGCATCTTTAATTCTGAGTGACTCAGCCTCTCTGTGATGATCTTATACCTGGACACCTATATTGTCCGTCAGTACAATTCATTTTGAAATGTTCTTCTTTGTTGTTTTATCTTATTTGGATGTTTACTAAATTTCACTGATCCCCGTCCCAACTTATTTGAGACGTGTTGGATTTATCAAATTAGAAATGAGAACATTAGTCCCCCAAAACAATATATTTTCTGGATTTTAACACTTAATATGTTGTCTTTTCACTATTCTCCATCTAATGAATAGATTGAATGTTTTGAAAATGATAGCATTTTGATTTTATTCACTGTTTACCAAACGTCCCAACTTCACCGGAGTTGGGGTTTGTAAGATAATTTCAGAGTTGACATTCAATTAATTTAGATGCCTTGGAACAACAATTTGGTTCTTGTGCGATAATTTCCATTAAAAAAAAAACCCAAAAACGATACAAATACGATAATTCAGCATTTTCCATCTGGCAACACTGCAGCAGGGTTTTGTACAGGACGGACGCTCCCACGAAAAACACATGATGTAGAGTAGTGTTTCTCAAAGTGGGCGGTACAGCCCCCCAGGGGCCGTTGGGGAACCCTAGGGGGGCGTTGAGAAGAATACAGCTGAGAGGGGGCGATGTTTAGTTGTCATCGTGGGGAGCGTTGGGAGGCCAGGGGGCGTTTGTTCGAAAAACGTTGAGAACCACTGATGTAGAGTATTCGGTCATCTCTGACAACTGGAAACAAGACCAGATTGTCCAGGTTAATGAACGCTACCAACAGTAATTTGTTTTGTTTTCAAGGTCAAATGTTTCACTGATTCCTGAACGTGCCTACACGTTCGCTAATGGCACTCAAAGAAGTCTTGCAATCCCTTTACTACAAACTAGCCTAGCCTAAATATGTTCAAAGAAAAAACAAATACAGTCAAACATATCGATAGATGGATATAAATTAAAAAGATACCTAAACCTAACCTGAAAAAAAGCTTAACTACATCATAACAACATCGCTATGACATTACAGAGAGTCTTCAGTAATGGATAAAGACATGGACATGGTGATAACAGTTTTGGTGACAATACGGTTATAACAGAGGCACGAAAGGGTTAAACCTAAATCAGGCGTTTGGAGGTTAGGGTGCGCACATCCACAAAAAAAAAAAACAATAATCCAGCAGCCGGATAGAGTGTGATAGAGTGATACGCACAATGAGGTTGAGCTCCAAAAATATACACTTTATCTCATTATACAAAGGGGTCATTTCACGTGAAATCAGACACTTTGGGACCCGACCGACCCGGATTTCAATCATACTTGGTGTGCCTTTTTAGTAGCAATGTAGCACCCCAGAACTGCATTGGTTTGAATCTGACACTAATATTAAGGGAGAAACAGACTAGGAAAGGTTCACATGTGAGGGTAGGACACTATACATTCAGCCTTGAATATATCAGTCAGTGTTAGTCACAAAAAGATGCCTGTGGTGTTATTTGAAAGCTCTTTTCTGGCTCTACATATTACACAATCAGCTTGGAATACAATAACTCTCAGAATATGAATTATGATAAATTGAAAAATTAAAAATTGAATATCTAAAAAAACTATATTTTAAAATGGCCAGTTCCTTGTCCAAACGTAGCCGGCAATGTCATTAGCAACACCTCAAATGCTGGTGTTCGGTTCTTTATTCATTTCAGAGAGAATTTGACTCACAAATATGGCATCATACAGACCACTTACTAATAATATGGTAATACCATAGTAGCATCACATGACAAAAAAAACCCAAACAAAAATGGTCAGTTTCCATGGTCCCAGGTTTCAGAAACTAAGGCAGATGTCCATTTATACACACCAAATGATGATATGTGAATGTTTGAACATTCCTTCTCTGTGTACCTGTGTCATCTTCCCTTTGCCGTACTTTAAAGAGATAATCAATGGCTACACTCTCATTTTGTACTCTACCAGTGCATTTGAAGCAGCAGCTGTGTCTTTTGTAGATAATGTATAAGTACGTCCCGTTGCAGTTACAGGTTCCACTACCAGAAGCACATCCTGATGATCCATGACAAGTCTATCTGGTCTGAAGGGAAAAGTGAAGGATGGAGATGGTCCATGAGGATGCAGGAAGTTCAGTTTCACCTCTCCAGAGCTCGGCATACATTCCTCAACACATGCTAGCCACCAGTTGCCATCATATACAGCTACAACATACCCTTTGATGCTTGAAAATGTAACACATTCCTTTACTGAGCTCACTCTTTCAACTCTGCCTTCTCTGAATGCTGAAAATGGCCTAACTTCCAATGTGTCCATTGACAATGGGCAGAAGCCGTGTAGTTTTTGAGTACCTGGAATAGTTCTTGCAGATTCCAACCTTTTCAACAGGTTCTCAGCTTCATGATGGTACATCTCTGTTGTGGCAAACTGGCAATGGATGTTCTTGAGAGAGATGCACCATCATGAAGCTGAGAACCTGTTGAAGAGGTTTGAATCTGCAAGAACTATTCCAGGTACTCAAAAACTACACAACTTCTGCCCATTGTCAATGGACATTAGGCCATTTTCCGCATTCAGAGAAGGAGTTGAAAGAGTGAGCTCAGTAAAGGAATGTGTTACATTTTCAAGCATCAAAGGGTATGTTGTAGCTGTAGGCCTATATGATGGCAACTGGTGGCTAGCATGTGTTGAGGAATGTATGCTGAGCACTGGAGAGGTGAAACTGAACTTCCTGCATCCTCATGGACCATCTCCATCCTTCACTTTTCCCTTCAGACCAGATAGACTTGTCATGGATCATCAGGATGTGCTTCTGGTAGTGGAACCTAACTGCAACGGGACGTACTTATACATTATCTACAAAAGACACAGCTGCTGCTTCAAATGCACTGGTAGAGTACAAAATGAGAGTGTAGCCATTGATTATCTCTTTAAAGTACGGTAAAGGGAAGATGACACAGATACACAGAGAAGGAATGTTCAAACATTCACATACTGTATCATCATTTGGTGTGTATAAATGAAAATCTGCCTTAGTTTCTGAAACCTGGGACCATGGAAACTGACCATTTTTGTTTTGTTTTTGTTTTGTCATGTGATGCTACTATCAGAGAGAGTAGATAAGAGAGAGGTTCCATTGGCCCATTGTTTCCGGGTTCTATTATTGCAAGGGGGAAGGGGGGAAATCCCCCTTTAAGGGCTGTCCACACCGAGCGGAATTTCCGCGCGGATATTCGCAGCGAAATTCGCAAAAATAACAAACACATGTATTCTAATTACTCTGTGCACACCGAAAAGCGAAAATCCGCAGCGGAGAAAAAATAACAAATCTGTCTGTTTTGACGGCGGATTTCGCAAGCGAAAAAGAGGGTGCGACCAATCAGACAAGGACTTGACAGGGTTCTACTGTGACATCAGCACAGCAGCACCACTGACTGACACCTAGCAGTAGGCCTACCGGCAACTTATATACAGAATAGAAACATAGGGAAGAAATGGGAGAACAACTAATATTGTTGGTTCGGGACAACCCGGTATTATACGACAAAAGTAGGTCAGATTATATGGACGCGGAGATGAAAGACAATATCTGGGCTCGTATAGCGGCCGAACTGGGGAGAGATGGTACGTTTCCCTCAATTTATATTAACGTCAGCTCAGCTAAAAGTCCTGTCAGACTGTGGTAGCCAGAGTTGTAAGTAGAAGTACTCTTACGGATGTAATTACAACACTAGTGGCCTATACTATGTAATAGCTTACCATTGTTGTGGACTAATTACATTTGTGAGAGTAGGCATTCTACGTCTACTTTATAAAACTGATAGCCACATTCAGACGTCAGTGTATTAGGCTAGCCAGTCATAGCTAGTGTCTTCGTGCCGGGCACTGAAGTGTAGGCATATGGTATGTTTAAATAATGTGATCATAAGCCTCGCGGAGGGGCAATAAACCCAGTGGTCCTGACATGTGTATTCTACTTTCAGCAAAACAAGTCCAGAGCCAATGGAAAAACCTCTGTGACACATACAGGAAAAGCAAGAAGGAGAGGCAGGGGACCAGTGGGCAGGCAGCAGGGAATAAAAAGCCCTGGAAGTATATGCAGTCCATGTCCTTCATTGACAGGACAACCAAGTTCAGAAGGTAGTCTACCTATTGTAACCTCAATACCAGGTGTATTTCAGTTGTCTCTCAGTGCTGAAGTGCACTTATTGACGAAGCATCGACGCATAAAATGATAACGATCACAACACAACCACGAACTGGACCAACAGTGTCATTCAAAACCATAGCCTACATAGCTTACCATTTAAGCCAAAGTTAATCACAATTTTTTTGTTCACGTTAACTTTACCAACCTACGTGCACCACCGCCAAAAACCATCGTAACCCTAGAACACTTGTGATGTTATACACAATGATTTTGAGCTAATTATTACTATCAGGTTCACTCACATTTCTGTCGTGGGCTTGACAAACACCGACTGCTTGATCTCGACGACCCATGTTGAAATGTTGATAACGACGATCAATGAAGGAAAAAATCCGTGCGGTGCACATGCAGCACTTAACGATTGTGTTATTTTGGTAAGGTAATGAAGCAGGAATTCGGAATACATTTCATAAACTTTATACAGGCAACGCACGTCAGGTCATAGCATGTCTGTATCGGAGGTTTACATCCAAGCATTACTGCATTAAGGACTTCCTCTAATGTGCATTAATCAATCACAAGATGTACCGGTGCCACCTGGCGGCGTGGCAATATGCAGACACAACAGATTGCATGGATGGTTCGTGTTATCAATGTACACCCAATAGGGATGCACACCTCCATGCTCTCCCAAACATATGCTTGGTTCTTGCGCCCTCTTGTGACATAAACTGAAGCGACAGAACATGCTGCCTACAAAGCATGGACACTAAGATAGTGCACTGCTCATAATAAAATAGCCTTGAGTTGGCACTGTGACTGCAACAATTAAGTAAATAAATAATAATACAGTTATTCAGAGATGGTAACACACAACACACCCTCACATAGGCTTACTGTAGGCCTACATGCATGCCAATGGTTCTTGTTTTGAAAAGGATAAAAGTGTCTTCTAAATGTAATGTAATGTAATGTGATGTACACCCACTCACTGTCAAATAATTTAATTTAGGCGCAATACATTAATAACCATGCCCTCCTAGCCTGGCGAGCCAGACTCGTACAGCAAACGTCTTACTACATAAACTTTATAACTTCTCACTGTTTTGATGCAGAGTTTCAAGCAATATCAGTGATGAGGGCCAGACAGGCACTGAGGAGGAGGAAGAGGAGGAAGTTGACGTAGTGGAGATGGAGGAGGATGTAGGGGAGACCAACCCCAACCCCAAACGTCAGCGTAGGGCTACACCTGCCTCAGCTACACCTGCCACATCCATAGAGGACTACTTGCGTAGAAAAGAGGAGAGGCAGCAGCAGAGGGAGGAAGAGAGGGATGACACCTGTCTTTTTCTCCTCAGCTTGGCTCCGTCTATGCGAAGCCTGAGCGAAGAAAGCAAATCTAAAGTGAGAATTAAATTCCAGCAGATCCTGCATGAGGAACAATTTGGCCAGAGGGCCCAAATGTACACACACCAACATGCCCACCATAGTGGCGACCCCGCCTTCATGACCACAACGTACATGAATTTGTAAATTTATCTATTTATGTATTTATTTATTTATTAAACTGTTGTTATATTTATTGAATTCCAATCTTGTCCGTAGACTATATTTAGTAATACTTCTTTGTGTACTTGATGTTCTCCACGAATTGATTGTAGAACTGTAGGCCTACACAGGGTGCCTACAGATATTCCTAGGTTGAATTTACTACCTTTTACTACCTTTTTACTACCTCATTTTTTTTTTACTACCATTACAACATCGATCTTAAACTGACTACAGAAATGAAATAGCTTTCCAAAGCCTATTAATAACACAAATTAATGTTTTTATATTTTAACAAGTTAATCATTGAGTGTATCAGCACAAGGTGCAAGGGGTAGAAAGCCAGAGCAGCGGAGTTGAAGGAATGGCCGCAGTTACAAAAACGTTTTAATTTTTGATTGGCAAATACCTACTAGCACTACTGCAGAAGGACTAATGATTTTTAGCATTGTCAATTCATTTTGTTTTTGGCTGGATGCACCAGTGAAAAAAAAACATTCAGCCTTGCATTCTTTTACTCGACCGATTTGTTACATTTACCACCAATATTACGCACCATGTTACGCACCAATTTCCACCGCTTCTTACTTCATTCATTATTTTGGACTTTTTCAGTTGCCACCTTTTGCTACTTTTTACTACCCCGCGGGCACCCTGCTACAATAATAAGCTGGGTGTTAGCAAAACTGGCCACACAGTGATCTCATAGAACAAGTAAATTTATTAAATTTTTAAGAATGTTTCTAAATTTCGATCCCTCGGCGCACCCTCTGGTACTGCCAGGGGACTTCACCTTCAGGTGAGTTGAAAAACTGGCACAGAATGTCTCTGTTTCTCATGGCCTGCAGAGGACGGCGATGTCCCCGGAGCCTGTCAAGCCTAGGCATTGCACCCCCTTCCACTCTGTCTCCGTCTCCATGGCTTTGTCTGTCATCCCCGACACCATGGCTTTGCCTGTCATCCTCATCACCTGCCCCTTGGCGAATGTAATTGGTGAGGACACAAGTGGCCTTGATCACCTGTGGGACCAAATATAAGGTCAGGGTTTGCAGAGAAATATTGCAGTGATATTACAGTAGCCTACTTTCAATAACAATACAGTAGAAATATTCTTACCTTATCCACATTATCAACCTCCATCGGAATTTTCCGGTCGTACACGCGCCATTTGTGCACTAAAATGCCAAAGGCATTTTCCACAGTACGCCTTGCCCTGGACAGCCTGTAATTGAAGATGCGCCTGTCTTCAGGCAGGTGTCTTCCAGGGTAGGGCTTCATTATGTACTGCTTCAGGGGGAAGGCATCGTCTGCCACGATGGTGTGGGGCAGACTTCCCAGCTGTGGAGCTCTGGGCAAGGGGGCGGGTGGTGGTACATGGAACTCCGCTTTCTTCAGCCGCTTCCCCATCTTCGAATTGTCAAAAATACCCCCGTCACTGTTGCTCCCGTATCCTCCCACATCCACTGCGATGAAATTGCAGTTGTGGTCCACGAGAGCCAACAGGACCACTGAATAAAACCCTTTGTAATTGTAGTACAGACTTCCAGACTTCGCAGGCTTCTTGATTAATACATGTTTGCCATCTATAGCGCCAATACAATTTGGAAAATTCCACCTCTTCTGGAATCCAGAGGCCACTCCTCTCCACAAGTCCTCTGTTGGCTGAGGCATGCAATTCCCCACCAGCTGCTCCCATAACACCTCGCAGGCTTCTACTATGATTTTCCCCACTGTTGATTTCCCTAGCCTAAAACTATTTGCAATGGTGGAGTAGGAGTCCCCAGTACTCAGGAATCTAAAAAAAAAAAAAAAAAGAGGGGGGGGGGGGGGGGGGTAGATAACACAGGTTTGTAACTGCAAAACATAATGACTACAATAACAAACAAAAGCCAGTCTGCGCGTCATGGGGTTGCCAAAAGAGACCACGCATTTCTTTACGCATAGCCAAGAACAGCACATAGACCTTTTCGAAATCAATATAGGCCTATAGGAATTGATGCTTTTAATGTTACTCTTCGTGTTTCATACAGTAACGGTAAGGCAAGAAATTGAATTGAATTGTTGACGTGAACTTTCGAGTCTACGGAACACATTGCGGGAACAAGCACGTCGACGTTGCGTAAATGGACATTTGAAATAGTCCGTAGCCATTACGCATTGCCAAGCAAAGCGCATAGGCCTATTCAAGATGAATGAATGAAAGAAAGAATGAATGAATGTTTAAGTATAGTGTTAATGTTTCATGCAGTAGGCCTAGCCTACCTTCCCGTTGACGTTGTGTAAATGGACATTTGAAATAGGCCGTAGCCATTACGCATTGCCAAGCAAAGCGCATGTAGGCCTAGCCTAATGGGAAGGACTGATTTGTTGACACGAACTTTCGAGTCGAACACAAACTCATTGGCAACGGAGAGTACATGCCTAGCCTATTAGATCAAACAGTGACCTAGGCTATTTATATCAGATTTAAAAGTAAAAATTGCTTACCTCAAGCATACAGCCAGGCGTTGTTCTGGGTCGATTGGCACCCTGTAATTGGTCCGTTGTTTTTCTAGATGAGGTGCCACGATCAGCAATAGGGCCTCAAACTCGGATACAGACATGCGAAAATACTGTTTGAATCGGCCAGCATATAGTTTCAGTTCCTGGACCAGGTTATGGTATTCACCCTGCTGTTGCCTTCGCTGCAACAGCGGGTGGACCCAGAAATCTCTCTTTTTTTTCCTCCTCTCTAGGCATAAGAGCACAAGCTCATCGTCGCTGCTACTGGTATCCATCTTCGTTTCTAACTACTTTTTGGACTCGCGCTCGCATAATGATAGTCGGAGTAGAGCGGAATAGAACGCGGAAAAGCGGAAAAATCGCTCCGCAATTTCTCTTCGCCGGTGTGGACGTTTTTTTCGCTTTCCGCAATATTCGCATTTTCGCTTTCCGCTTTTGCGGAAATCCGCTTTCCTCGCCTGTGTGGACAGCCCTTTAGGCAGACCTAGGCAGACCTGAGGACTGTTCTATTCAATGCTAGGAGCATTATGACACGCCCCTTTAGGCAGACCGGAACCTGGTCATGTTAGGTGCCCATAGAAACCTATTATGTTGGCATATCTCTATACTTAAAGAATCTCTGCTACTATGGTATTACCATATTATTAGTAAGTGGTCTGTATGATGCCATATTTGTGAGTCAAATTCTCTCTGAAATGAATAAAGAACCGAACACCAGCATTTGAGGTGTTGCTAATGACATTGCCGGCTACGTTTGGACAAGGAACTGGCCGTTTTAAAATATAGTTTTTTTAGATATTCAATTTTTAATTTTTCAATTTATCATAATTCATATTCTGAGAGTTGTTGTATTCCAAGCTGATTGTGTAATATGTAGAGCCAGAAAAGAGCTTTCAAATAACACCACAGGCATCTTTTTGTGACTAACACTGACTGATATATTCAAGGCTGAATGTATAGTGTCCTACCCTCACATGTGAACCTTTCCTAGTCTGTTTCTCCCTTAATATTAGTGTCAGATTCAAACCAATGCAGTTCTGGGGTGCTACCTTGCTCCTAAAAAGGCACACCAAGTATGATTGAAATCCGGATCGGTCGGGTCCCAAAGCGTCTGATTTCACGTGAAATGACCCAAAGAGCAACGTTTCGATCCACCAGTGGGATCTTCCAGCCTGAGAAGAATTCCACTATTGGATGGAAAAGTTGCTCTGTTTAATGGAATAAATTGTAGATTTTTGGAACCCAACCCCAGTGTGCGGACCACTCTATTACAACCTCTATTTACAACCTAAACCAAATCATCAGCCCAAGCCTAATAGAGCAACAGTCTTGAACGACACCACCAACAACAACTATGGAGATAAATAAGGTTGTACTGCAAAGCTGGACAATAGTCACCGTGCAAGTCCTTCCTCTTGGTTGTTGATGAAGCTGCACTTGTTTACTTTTAAAATCCTGGAGGTTTTGGGTACAGTCTCTCGACTGTCAGCTCAATTTCATAGCAGTGTTGATAACCAACGGGACGAGAAAGAACATTTTGTCTCATCGGTGTGGAGAAAAACTAGTTCACTAGGTGACGGGATGTCTTTCATGAAATACAGCTGCCTGTCGGCCAAGCCAAAAAATAGATCACTTATCGATACCAGAGCCAAGGACGATGGTTTTCAAAAATATAGCCTACTACAGTACACGGTCGGTGACAATGGCGGTTTATATTGCACTCTGAACAGTCCTTCCTTCCTTGCTTCCTAGCTTGGGTCCATCTTACATTCCTGCTGTGTTTGCAATAGATCTTTGGATCAGCAGGCCTCCATCCCGCTGCAGAGGCCATAGACCTCACACTGACCTGCTACTATTCCCAACACGTGTGTGTGTGTGTGTGTGTGTGTGTGTGTGTGTGTGTGTGTGTGTGTGTGTGTGTGTGTGTGTGTGTGTGTGTGTGTGTGTGTACTGTGTGTGTGATGATAACCAGCACATGTCGGACCAGCAGGTGTCTGTGACAATGTTGATGCCCTTTGTAATGCCAGGTGTGTGTGTGTGTATGTGTATTTCTGTGTGTGTGTGTTTATTTCTGTGTGTGTTTGTATGTGCGTGTACATACATATATGAGTAATGCCCTGTGTGTGCACTTCTGTGACAATTTATGTGCAATGCCCGGCGCCGCCCAATACAATGCAATGTACTGCATGCCTGATTATGACTGCAGAACAGCTGCATTTTTGTATTTCAATGTCTGCCGATGTTCACACATGCATGAGATGAATCTCGCAGGGCAGGCGTGGTCTGGCTCTAGCTGTTGAGGAAAATCAATGGAAAATCCAAGATGTTCTGCAGCATTTGCACACCGCACACCGCACACCGCACACACACACGCACACACACACACACGCGCGCACACACACACACACACACACACACACACACACACACACACAGTGCACTCACACCACTGTTAAGACTGTGGAAGAGGCTTAGCAAGGGCCTTCTCAATAAAACGGTATTGTGGGGAGGATCAGGAAAACAAACTAGTGCACGTGCAACAGCAAAACCGTGCAGTGCTGTGGACTGCAAAATCTACACACACACACATGCGCACAGACACACACACACACACAAAATGTCAGCCGGCGTGTATTTCAAACCTGACTTTTTTAGCCTTGCCTGTTTGTTCGGGAGCAGATTAATGAGGAGCAGCCATGGAACATTAAAAATGCACTCTCTCCCTCTCCGAGCATACTCGCGTTTGCAGTTTTCAGCAACAGGGCTGGCTTGACGAGGAGTGAGAGAGACAGACAGAACAGAACAGAACTGAGCAAAAGCAAAGGAGAGCAGAGAGAGCAACCCAGCCCATCGTACCTTCTGAGGTGAGCAAGGGAGGGGGCGGTGAAGAGAGAGAGAGAGAGAATGTGTGCTGTGTTCACTGTGTGTGTATAATGTGTGGAGAGAGAGGGGGGGTATATGTGTAGAGAGAGAGAGAGAGAGAGAGAGAGAGAGAGAGATGAGGGGGTGTATATACTATATAGACAGAGAGAGAGATGAGACGGTATATGTGGAGAGAGAGATGAGAGGGTATATGTGGGGAGAGAGAGAGAGAGAGAGAGAGAGAGAGAGAGAGAGAGAGAGAGAGAGAGAGAGAGAGAGAGAGAGAGAGATGAGGGGGCATATGTGTAGAGAGAGAGAAGAGGGGAGGGGAGGGGGCATAATGTTTGAAGATTTCGGGGAGCAAGGCACGGTAGACGGCAGCATCCCTCCAACGGTCTCAGGGAGAGGTAGGAGCGGCTGCATTAGCAAGCAAAGCACAAGGAGCAGCTCTCAAAATGGCAATAAAAATCCTTTCACAAACGTTGTAGCACAGCTTGGTGTTGCAGTCAGGTCAATCAGGCAGGTCTGTTCTGGTGTGGGTGGTGGCAAGTTGCCAGATGTGTAGGGTTATATTCAGCCCTATAAATGCTCAAAAAACACCTAAAGGCACCCAATTTCAACTAAATTCTACTGAATTCTATGATCACACGTTAACAGAAAATTGTCCCCAATATTATTATTTTTTTACAGCAGATCTACTGCAACTGAAACAGCACAATCTGTCAGCCCCGATTGGTGGTCATGCATGCCTCCACATCACTTCCATGCATTTCACTGCAGACTTTGTAGTACTCATTTGCTAATCTGTTTTGCATCTCATTGGTTGCTGTTAGCTATTCTCTTTTTCGCAATGCCAATGGTGATGTCAAACAAGTTCCGCTTGAAGCTAAACAGGTATTAAACCACTAATACCAGTTTCAGGTAGAAAACCTTAACCATAGAAAAGAAGTGCCGTGTAAGTTTATGTCTATGCCACCGGATGCAACACAGTATGCATTCTAGAGGTGCTCCGATCACCATTTTTTGGGTCCGATCACCGATACCGATCACCAAAAATCTTTATCTGCCGATTACCGATCATTGCCGATCACAAAAATGATTTCCTATTTTTTTAATAGCCTATTAATTATCCTTATTGAATACCATTTCTGCCCATAAACCAATCAATCTTAATTTGCACATGTCTATTATTAGGCTATTATTATTATTATTATTATTATTATTATTATTATTATTATTATTATCTTTCAGACTAGTGTTGGTAATACAGTCTACAGTATTAATCAATGTATAAGTTATTGCATAGAATAACTAAACTATTTATGATTGAATTGAAACATTACATCAAATAGTCTTCCACATACGAGAAAAAAAACAACCTGTCGCTTTAAATGAGCAGCCTCGTGAGGAGAGCCCCTCCCCTCTCTGTCACCGTCCACAGTTGCAGTGCTCCACTACGTTCTGAATCTCTCTCTCAAGTTTTAACCACATCTGTCGCCGTTTGGTGTTTCAGCGACTATCAAACTAATCGACTGACTGCCAATTACAACTTTATAAACAATAATTGACATGTTTGTGCTGACAACGTGAAGTTGTCGCGTGCTGACCAAGGCAACTACACAGGTTATAACGTAACATGGCTCACTGGCGAGTACTCAATCGCAAATTACATTGTCAGGTAAACGGCGCATGGATCGGAAAATCAGATCATTGTTGATGCAGATATGGTTATGAATGGTGGAAATGAAGCGGGGAATGGCGAAAAGTTATAGACAAGCAAAGATGCCTTCTTTTGGTGCAGTTGCAGCTGTGCAGAGCCAGCGCCTACATGCAGCGCCAGGTGTAAAGGCAAATGGTTGCGTGAGGAATTTAAAATCTCTCGATCGGTTTTTTGATCGGCATGATTTTCCGATCACCGATCAGGCTATTTTTGGCCATTATCGGCCGGTCATGATCGGCAGCCGAGCAATCGGAGCACCTCTAGTGCATTCCAATATGCAACCTTGTGTCCTCCACTTGTGCTTGTGGCCTCGCCCTGCCTCCTGGCCCCTCCTCCGTGGACAAAACAAATAAGTTTCCCCGCTGTCAACCTAGCCAAAACAATTTTTGGGGCACTATTCTTCATTCACCATCCAGTTTGCAAATGAGAAAAGGACTTTACAATTGAGCTTTTGCAAGATATTGAATACAATGCTTTTGTCAGTGATGTCATCATGACATATTACTTCCTGATGCGAGGCCACAAGCACAAGTGGAGGACAGAAGGTTGCATATTGGAATGCACCCGCAGTCTCACATGTGGTCCAGGTAGACAAATGCTGAGGCACTCAAGGTTGCAATTTTTACTTTTTTTATTTGGCTACAATGTACCGGTACCAGTAGGCTACACTGTGGCCAAATAGATGGCTATATTGTAACCAAATAAAAAGAGTAAAAATTGTAACCTTGAGTGCCTCAGCATTTGTCTACCTGGACCAAGTTTGAGAGCCCCTACACTGATGAGCACCAAGGGGAAAATGTGAAGACCCAGAAGCACTCCAAGTGCTTGCTTGTGTCCAAGTCTCAAGTGTGTCTGACCTCACAAGGAAAAGGCCCATTGCAGAAATGGCAAATAAATTGGTTACACTTTATTTTAATGGTTCACTATTACAGTGGATCTACCACATTAGGTACAGTAATAACCTGTGTAACAATATTTGATATCATGTAATACCAGTGTAACACCATGTACCAATTTTGTACATCTAGGGTTAGGGTTAGGTGTAGGGTTGGTACATGGTACTACACTGGTATCACATGGTATTAAATATTGTTACACTGGTTATTACACTGTACCTAATGTGGTAGCGCCACTGTAATAATGAACTTAACATTGAAATAAAGTCTAACAAATAAATTAATGTTGATGGCTGGTTGTAGTGACACCACCCTAGTGACAAACATGGAGTCCATCTCGGCCATCACATGAAAGGGCAGTATTGTCCTGTAATCCTCTGATCTTGACTTTGCCATCCCTAACAGTGAAGTCATGGGAAATTAGGTTAAATGCTGAATTTGAATAGGGTTATTATTGTATTAATATTGCACAATGGATTGAAGATGAAGTGTGTTTGAAAGACAAATAGTTGTTGGAAAGAAGTGTGTGATGCCCTTAGTAAAAACGAAAAGAAAACATAAAATAAGAACCAGGTTAGGCTAATGCTGTGCATTACTAAAACGACATCTCCAAATCTGAAATCCATTTCAGTTTTCTCCTAATCCTCAAAAACTTCAATTTGTGCATATGAGAGCAAAAGGAGTGGTCCATTTGCACTGAAATCCTCTGCTCACATCTACATTCTTCCCAAAGCCTCTTTCTTACTTGCATCATTTTGTGGTTAACATTGGCTCAAATCAACCAGTGCTGAGTTTGGCTTGACGAGACGCTCACTGGTAAAAGGCATACAAAAAAAAGAAGAAGAAGAATTTCGAACGTTTGCACATTCCTTCTCCGCTGTGGTTTGACTAGGGAGTGTTGGATATTTCAAGTTGTTGCGAGCACTTAATGCTACATTGATGGATGCAATCTCCTGCTTCTTTTTACTCCCTTTGGTCAATCAGTGAGAGGCTCACACTGATTTAACAAGCCAGAAGCCAAGCCAATGGACCTCTGCACACAGCAACAGGCCTGGACTGGTCATTTAGCATACAGGGCATTTCCCAGTGGGCTGACCGTCTGCAGAGGCTGATGCTGATAGGTTTTGCATTTTTTTTGTGACTGTCTTATAAGTTAAAGTGAAGTGAAAGACCAACTGGGGAACTCCGACTCCCATTGTCGTTGTGACACAGCACTCCACAGCACACAAATGCACACTGCACACAATGAAATTGCATTTATGCCTCACCCATAACAAGGGGGCAGCCCCCAATGAGCAGTGTGTTGGGGCAGTACCATGCTCAGGGTACCTCAGTCATGGAGGAGGATGGGGAAGAGAGCACTGATTAATTACTACCCCCACCAATGTGGCAGGTCGGGAGTCGAACCGGCAACCTTTGGGCTACAAGTCTGACCCCCTAACCACCTACCCATGACTGCCCAATCGGCTTCAGAGGGCTTTATGCAAACGTGCAAACAAACATGCCCAGGCTTTTTTTTTACCTCAGTCTACCCCCGTTCAGCAACAGACTACTGGGTAGTCTGCTTGAGTTCCAAGCACCTTGGCAACGGTTGCTACCTTAACTCAAACACAGTGCTGATTGCAGGAATGACAACCGACTTCAGAAATGCGTCTTAAAGTCTCCCCCTCCATCAGAACATTTTAGGAGGTTTTTTGTTTGTTTTGGGGCTTTTCTGTTTTTATTCTTTACAGGACAGTGAAGGACAAACAGGAAATGAGTGGGAAAAAAGAGACAGGGAGAAATCGGCAAATGACCCGGGCCGGAATACAACCCGGGTCGCCATTGTAGTAACCCAGCACCCTACCATTAGGCCACACTTAACGTAGGGCCTAATTTGTCATTTCATTCACTAGAGGTGGGTCACCGAAAAACTTGAAACATCAAACTGGGCCAAATTGTACATTAAAATGCCTAGTCTCATTAAAACTTTGCAGACATGATTGTGAGAAAAAGACTTGGAAAAGGGATGCTTGATCCTTGATGAGAGACGAATGAAGAAGAAGACACACTAGGCTACATTATCTCAGACTCACATACCTCTGATTGCATTCTGGTGGTGTGCAGAAATATAACAACCATTGTCAATGATAATAACAGGTTAGACCTATCTGCAATATGTTACAAGCTGTGTACTCACAAGGAAATTGGGCTAGACGGATACAGGCAGGATATCATCCAGAAAACATTGTCATAATTGTCAGAATGTTTACTAATGCTTTCTTCCCTCTGTGTGGTGAAGTAGTATAGGCCTGCTTAAGTGGTGGTAGTTATGTAATACAAACATCTCTGACGCTGAATGACAGTAATCATCTATGACCTTTTCCACTGGCAAATAAGAACACTTGCGCCTGCACGCACGCATGTGTGTGTGTGTGTGTGTGTGTGTATGAGCGCGAGCTTTGTGTTTTTTTCCCCCTCAATCACCCTTCAATTAAGACATACCTGAAAGAGAATGCACTAGGTATTGCAGTAGGATGGACAGCATGTTTAGTGCACTTACTTAAGAACAACCTTTTATGACCATGTTGTTACTGGAACGGCAATGGCAACATTGTAATCATGTGTGTGTTACTAAACACTTCCTCTCTGTAATGCTGTAGTAATGTTGTAATTACGTTGTGTCAGTGTGTATGTGTGTGTGTGTGTGTGTGTGTGTGTGTGTGTGTGTGTGTGTGTGTCAGTGTGTATGTGTGTAGAGCAAAGTGCTCCACTTCCACCCATACAATGCTGTGCTCTCAAGAGGTCACATACCACTGAGTGACAGGCAGGGCTTTCAGAACAAACCAAGCATGAATGTCATTCAGGAAAGGTGGAAAGGACAGAGCGTTAAATGTGATGAATACTCAAACCAACACCCCAAGCCAGCCACATAGACCAGAGACAGAGAGAGAGAAAGACACACCTCTGTCAGTCACACAGAGAAAAAAGCTGTGTGATGTGTTGTTCAAGGCAAGGCAAGGAAACCACAGTCAGTGGGTTGGGTGGTGGAAGAAAAAAAAAACTCCATCCTGTATTGTCTCAGCATCTGTGTGCAATTGCTACGTGTACGTGACTCAACGTCAAGGCTTGTGTGTGAGAGAGTGTGCAATGGGTTGACCTTCATCCTTCCCACCGTGACACTCGCATTAGAGCCATCATAGGCTGACAAAGGCACACTGACGTAGTGAACATTAGTAGACCGACGTCCATGTGACAGCTACTGTGCGTGGCGTGCGTACTACCGGAGGGGGCATTTCGCCACTTGAATATCTTGGGCCATTACTTAGCCTGCCTGGATGGGTGATGCATTTACTATGGCTGACGTGAAATGGGGGAATGCTTCACTGTGTGCTGCTAAAACTCCTACTAAGCAATGCCACTTCTATGTGAGGGCGTTTTAAGAGTTAGGGGTCCGCATTACTCACACTGACAACACAAATTGAACCCCAGGGATTGGAGACGGAGCATCTGTTGTGAGGCTGATACATACATCATGCGTCTACCCTTTTGCAAACCATCACACGGCTACTTGAGGCAATTTATAAATAAATGACTGGTTGGATGGTGTGTCTCTGTGTGCACACGGTACAGGGTGTGCCATTCATACCCATCCCTGAGCTGGCTGTCATTTTGATCATAATGTGAGAACGCGACAGGTACATTGCACCCACTGCGGGGAAACAAATGCACGCGAATGTTTTTTTTTCTAATGATGAAATACTCACAGTCCAGGTGTTTCTTCTTGGGTCCGCTGATCTCGTGCGTCGTGGCCTTGCAGACGGCTTTGCTGATAGCTGATCCGGTCATGCTATGCTGAGCCGCCGCAATCCGATCCGTAATGGACTGCCCGGACATTTTTTAAATCAACTACACCGATGTCAGTCACAATAATTAGCTGGACAAAAATCCCAGTGAACGTCTTAGCTTGAGACGTTTTCTTTGCAAAGACGGGGGGTGGCAGGTGGAATTTCTCAGTCAACACCGGCTTCCTGGCAAAAAAAAAATACACAAAATCGCAGTTTCACTTCACCGGGCAGTAGCAAGTCTTCAATGTGGTATTAGATCCGCTTGACGTTGGATGTCAGAAATCGAGTCCCCTTGTGTTGCACACTAATCAGCCAACATTAATTTAGCAGCTAAACACAATATTTACCAGCCAGCTCATTACACATCTGCAATGCAATCCAGTTGATTCTTTAGCTCAAAAAATTAGGCAACTGACTGGATATCTTGGCTAACAAGAGACTTGACAGTATGGCGCAAATTGAAAGGTTTTTTGTGATCGGGTAGCTTCAGAAAATAGTCTGGACAACGTTAATTGAATAGCTAGGCTAGAGTATAAAATGACTACTGTCTACCTTCTGTTAGCTAATGATGCCGCTGCAGCGTTCGAAACAAGAACAAGTCCTATGACTGAAAAGAGAAAACACACTGGGTTGGTTACAAATGGTCATAGCTATGTTCCCGGAAAAATGCAGTTGTTATTTCTAACACATCAAAGGCAGACATTCGTCAAAACCCAGATGATGCCAAAAAACTAGCTGGCTTGCAAATAATGTGCTGGCACCGTCAAAAAATACCGTCAGTCTCTGCACAGCAAAAGGGGCTAAACCAGCAAAAGACAGCTAGCAGGCGTTAGCAAGTGAAATTGCTTTGGCTAGTTAGCGCTGCTCCCAGTTACGGTATCCCAAAAGCAATGAAAACAGCTATTGCAAATGATGGTGATGCTGAACTTGAACTGAATCAAGTCCCAATTAGGTAACTGGCTGGCTCGGTTGACTGTCCAGTTGACGAAGCGGCGTCACTAGCAAGCTATGCAGAAGATTGTCGATGAGATATCCGTGACAAGTCCCGGTCTTGGCCTCCCAAAAAATCTGACGGTTGGCAGATCAGGCTAGCCAACACTGTTACCAAGTGGAATGTGGCTGGATACTTGACTATTAGGACGATATCTTGTCAAATGAAAGCCACAAAGCTGCCCCTTGAAACACGCCTTGGCTTGTGAAGACGACTGTCTTTACAGTAAGGTCATTGATGTTTCGAATAGGTTATTTTCCCACTTTTTCCTTCACCGCGGCTGGATTGGTAACACATTCCGATGCCTACGGCCGGGTGAGATGGGATGTTTGCAGTTCTGTGATTCTCTGCTGGCTGGCTGGCTGCTGGCTACGGCTAGCTGGGCAACACGTCCAATCCAACGACCAACCAGCTGGCTGGCTAGCCTGACTGCTAGCTCAACTAGCTAGCTCGCTAACGTTCACCCTTTCAACCTGTTTGTCTCTTGCCAGGTACGGACACATTAATTAAAATTGACTCCAACAAAGGTGTCCGTTGCAGAGAAATATATGTCCTCTCGTCGAGTTACCGCTTCTGTCAAATGCTCAAGTGTAGAGCTTCCTTCAAATGGTTTGTATTGTCGGCTTAATCGTTATTCCGGTGTCCAAGCAAATGCATTGGCAAGGAAGCTACTCGAGACAAAATGGCTGAGCAGAAATCAGGTGATCACAGACGGGAATGATTGGACCATGTTGAAACAGTAAATGCTGTTTAAGGTGGATGTACGCTATATTTTCCAACGTTGTTTCGTGTGAATATGTTTCCCTGTACAGTGTATTACAATGTCGTTACTAGATAACACGTCCACAGATTATTACGTGATTATTATTACCCTGTTACAATCATCTTCCCAGATGTGCACTCCCCAGATGGAGTGAGCCTGTCAAAAATTTAAGGTCGTACGGCAGCAAGCAATGAACTGCCTGAAAGCTTGTCCTTGTTTGACCACTCTCTTGGTGTAAACCCAAAGCAATCTGTGCCTAAAATTTTAAGGAGGCTTGGGTAAATTTGCTCAAGTGTGCAAGCAACCCCTTTTTCCAGTTGTTCACTTAGAATTTCACTGCCATAGGCTAGAGCTGTCATAGAAGTGGGATTATCCCTGTTTTGTGGTAGGTCATCGGTGTAGTCTAGGCGGGTTGGGCTAGCCTACTTTTATTGCCAGATGTTATTTTTGCAGTCTAGTTGTATGAAGCGTCGTCAAATTAAACAAAAGAATTGAGATTATCTGCCTTTATATGTGAATCAATGGACTTTTCTCTTTGTATTAATGTAGGCCTAAATGTAGGCTATAGGCTATTTACATTATACTATTCCTACGTTACGTACAGTATGACTAAATGTAGGCTATGGGCCTAGTTACATAGGCTTTGTAGGCCTATTAGGCTATGCCTTTAGGCTAATGTGATTGTGGTGGCCTGAAGAAAGTGTGCACTAACTGTGAAAACAGAAATGCTTACTTCAAGATTTGTCGTCACACAATGTATTAACTGTGTAATAAATAAGCTTGAAAACTACAAGCCTACAGTAAACATGTGGGTTTCCTTGCACAATAAGAGAAATCTTACATTCAACTTGGTATTTGGGATCAGATCAGTTAAGCCATGGGGTTTCCCCAGTCTCACTGGGTCATGGGCAAGTGCTTTCAGTGGTCAGGCTTGTCACCTGGTGGACAGGGTTGCCAGATGAGACTGAGGATTTCCAGCCCAAAAAAATGCTCAAAACTCGCCTTGAAGCTCAAAATCCCGCCCAATTCTATTGATTCCTATGGCAAAAATTGGGCGGGTTTTTCTGCAAAATGCCATTTTTACCCGCACATGGCCATCCTAAGCAGCCCAATTGGACGGGAAACAGCTCAATCTGGCAACACTGCTGGGGTATGTGGGTGTGTGTAACCACTGCTCTCCCCCATCCTCTTCCATAACTAATACCCTGAGCTATAGCTGTGTGATGTGGAGGAAAACATATAGGCTTCTGTATCACAAGGATTACTTTATATCACGATAACGACATATCGTCAAATCAAAGTTCTCGGATGTGCAGCTTAATGAATGAATGAGGCATCAATATAATTTTGTATTATGTACTGCATGTGTGCTATGCTGAGATGTGCTGCTTCACAATGGCAGTGGGACTCATACTGATGTGATGCTGCTTTCATAGCAAAGAGTGATTGCTGCTGTACTCCAAGATTAACTTTATTAGGCCTTTTTGGCAAGACAAATTCTGTTTTAAAGCAAAGTATGGACCCCTTTACTGTTTGCACACAGATGTGACATAATCGGGCTGTGCACACATTGTTGGAGCAGAATTGACCATGTACCGCAAATATGTAGAAACTAGCCAGGTGGTTTTTTTTCCCCGAAATAAGAAAATGCATGGTCATGATCATTTCAGATACAGATTCCTGATGGTGTCCTCAGTCCAGTTGGTACATTTAATTTATTGTAACCACAAACATCTCCTATGCTTCTGGAACAGCCTATTCCCTCTCAGAATAGCATAACGTACTTTTTAGGATCTCTGTTTTTCAATTCAACAATGCGCGTGCAGTCAGTGATGAGGTAACGTCTAAAGGGGTCAATTACATGACTGATTTCAGGCAGAAAACCGTACATAACAGTGGCATGAATGTTTCGGTCTGTGGACAGGATGCAACTTGTACTGAATGCATTGCACTGAAGGTGTCTGACGTCACATGAAAATGGCCCGTTGTTGATTTTGAGACCTTGTCTTGAGTGTTCACACCGCACTCTCAATTAAAAGGTGCCAAACATAAACAAAAACTGTGTAAAATTTAAAGAAAAAATGTCTGCACACTTGAATCCCCTTTGTGTTCTTTTTAATAATAGGCCAAGCTTTCAGTCTACTGACCTTCCTCAGGGCTCAGTCAGAGACCTTGTCTTGAAAAATGTGTTACTACCTGTTTAGTACTGAGAAAGGGAGTGCATTTGGAATGCAACATACATCATCCACTATAAACCGTACAAAGGTCAAACCTGCAGAACTCCAGTCTTCATGGTTAGCTGTTATGGCGGCATATTGTGGGTAAGCAGTTAAGGTGTCAGACTTGCAGACCAGAGGTTGCCAGTTCGACTCCCGACCCACCTGATTGGTGGGAGAAGTAATCAACCAGCACTCTCCCCCATCCCCCTCCATGACTGAGGTACCCTGGTACCGTCCCCTCGCACTGCTCCCTAGGGGCACCATTGGGGGCTGCCCCCTTGCACGAGGCATAAATTCATATGCGTTGTGTGCAGTGTGCAGTATTCACTTGTGTGCTGTCGAGTGCTGTGTCACAATGACAATGGGAGTTGGAGTTTCCCCAAGGGAGCAGTGCGGCGGGTCGGTGCCATGCTCAGGGTACCTCAGTCATGGAGGAGGATGGGGGAGAGCACTGGTTGATTACTCCCTCCACCAACCTGGCGGGTCGGGACCCTTTGGGTTACAAGTCTGACGCCCTAACTGCTTATAGTCCGTACTCTGTATGAAGAAGAGCCATGTAATAATCAACTACAACGCAGACTTTTTACTATCTTATTACTATCTGGAACACATCAATCAATCAATCAAATATTTACAGTATATAGCACATTAAATGTCATTCAGTGTCCTAAAGAATAGAGAAAAGAGAAGAAAAGACTATATTGTGTTATAGATAGTGTGTAATTAACTAACTATCACCAGAGGCAGATGAGAATAAAGCTGTTTTTAACTTCATTTTATAACAAAATACTGTTGGGGCCGTTATAATTTAGACAGGAAGTTGGTTCCAGCATTTTGCAGCATAGTGACTAAATGCCATTTCACCCTGTTTAGACCTGACCCTTGGCACAACCAGTAGAGGAGATTCTGAAGACCTAAGACATTGATATTGCTCAAGCATATTTACAATATATTATATACATAAAACCCACTATCAGACCTTAACCCATTGATGCCTGATGTTGCATTACGCAACATTGCGCCTGACTGCATTATACGCAGCATTCAGGCTCATGAGATTTGAGACAACTGAATTAAAAATCTCTGTTTGTTTGAGATGAATGAACACATTCTAATGAAAGATGAGGGTCTTGGCATTAAATGCAACTTAGTGCATATTTTTATGTGCTTCAGAAGCTGAGGTATTTAGGTTTTTATAGACTGAGGGCAACTTTTCTTAAAAAGGGCTCAGGCATTCAACACCGTTTTTTGCAGGTGCCTTAGGCGTCAATGGGTTAAAGGACAAGTGCAGTATTTTGAACATTCAGCCCTTTTTCTGTTTTTTTCTGCAATAAAGTAGAATGGTCCTCACCATTGTTTTAATGTTTGCTGCTGTCTCAATTATTTAACTGGTTTTAAGAACAGATTTGGACATGCCTAGGCGGCCATTATAAAGCCAGACACAATCGAAATTAGCCAAATAACTGTGACAGCAGCAAAAGATCAACATTGGCGAGGACCACTCTTCTTTAAGGCAGGTATTCCAGAAAAGAAAAGCGAAATGAAAGCCCATTGGGAAACTCCAACTCCCATTGTCATTGTGACACAGCACTCCACAGCACACAAGTGAACACTGCACACTGCACACAACAAAATTGCATTTATGCCTCACCAGTGCAAGGGGGCAGCCCTCAGTGGCGCCCCATGGGGAGCAGTGCGGTGGGACGGTACCATGCTCAGGGTACCTCAGTCATGGAGGAGGATGGGGGAGAGCACTGGTTGATTACTCCCCACACCAACCTGGCAGGTCGGGAGTCGAACCGGCAACCTCTGGGATGCAAGTCTGACGCCCTAACCGCTCACCCATGACTGCCCATAAGGGGCTGAATGTTCAAAGTTGTGCAGTTGTCCCTTGAACATGCTTGCCATGTTGCATGTCTAACATGTCAGCCTTGGAAGTGTAACCAAGGTCATCACTGTGTACAAATGTGCAGAGTTCAGCAGTAGTAGAATGTTAGTAAACCTCCCTCCCGAAGCCTCATACAAACGCAGTAGTGCTGAGCTATGGGTCCAGACCAGTCTTTCTCAACAGAGGCTGGCCAGAGAAGGATACAGCTGAGAGGGGGCAAAACTGCAATTTTTGGGGGGGCAATCGTTAATGTTATTTTTTAATACCAAGGTCAAGGGAGCATTGGGATGCTTAGAATAAGGTCCATGGGGCGTTTTTTTAAAAAAAGGTTAAGAACCACATGCTTCCCATGACTAACTGGAGCCTGAACTGGAAGATTATGAGTTTGAGTCCCAAGTAGCGGTCTGTGCAGGATGACCTCCGGTACATCTGCACTCTTAATAAAATTAATGCTAATGAATGATTAATATAATGAAATTAGGTCAAGTGTATAAGTACAGGCTAATTTAAATCAGGAAACGTCTGCTTACATCACCTCGTTGAGCTAATGAGCACTTGTTGCCCACAAGTTCGTTATTACAGTCAGGGGCGGAGCTACAGGGATGGCTAGGGTAGCATTTGACCCCCCTGAAATCTGATTGGCTACCCCAAGTGCTCCCCCAGAAAATGGACAGTAGCCCCGCCCACTCGCGTTACACGAAGCGCATAGATCGCCCACAAATTTCCCCACACACATTTTGATGCAAGTTTGTGTACACACCACCTTCGTGAATTGGGGCATATGGGGTACCATTCGAAAGTTTAGAATGCCGTCTGTCTTGTGGTATGCATAGGAACTCTCTGTGTTGTACGGTCTGAATGGCAATGTGAATGGCAGATGTGTGCTTTTCCATCCTGAAGAAGAAAAGCATTAGAAAAACTAGAATGGGCACTCGGTAGAGCGCAAACCTTCGCCTACGCCACTTCTTTTTTTTCTGGCCATCTTCAGAGTGTGGGGCATAACATTCTCCAAATGTTGGTGTTAGTTTCATTGAAATCGGACCGGCATATCGTAATATTACATTTTTGGCCCAGTCTTGACCTCTTATTCAATTCAGCATGCACACGTTGTTCTGGCATATAGTACTTGGCAAAGAAAAACGTTTTTGACCTTTTTGTGACCTTGACCTTGACATTTGACCCAATCACTCCCAAAAAGTAATGGATTGTTCCTTGGGTCATGACCAATCATCCCACTAAATTTCATAAAAATCGGCTCAATTTACGTTGTTGACCTTTTCGTGACCTTGACCTTGACCTTTGACCCAATCACTCCCAAAAAGTAATCGATTGTTCCTTGGGTCATGACCAATCATCCCACCAAATGTCATGAAAATCGACTCAATTTACGTTTTTGACCTTTTCGTGACCTTGACCTTGACCTTTGACCCAATCACTCCCAAAAAGTAATCGATTGTTCCTTGGGTCATGACCCACTAAATTTCATAAAAATCGGCTCAATTTACGTTTTTGACCTTTTCGTGACCTTGACCTTTGACCTTTGACCCAATCACTCCCAAAAACTAATCGATTGTTCCTTGGGTCATGACCAATCATCCCACTAAATGTCATAAAAATCGGCTCAGTTCTGTCTGAGTTATACGAAGTACAAACAAACATTTTGACCTTGACCTTTGACCTTTGACCCAATCACTCCCAAAAACTAATCGATTGTTCCTTGGGTCATGACCAATCATCCCACCAAATTTCATAAAAATCGGCTCAGTTCTGTCTGAGTTATACGAAGTACATACAAACAAACATATTAACAAATAAATAAATAAATAAATAAATAAATAAATAAATAAATACACGGCGGTCAAAACATAACCTTCGCCGACTTTGTCTTGGCGAAGGTAATAACAGCTTATTTCAGTCCAGACTCATTTCGTTTTCCTTTTAATGAAAAGTTAGCTGTGTGCCATTTAAGATTTTTCAGTACTATATAATGCTCTATATCCCATGTGATAAATCAATAGATTCGTTTTTGGTGGTAAATGAAAGTAGCTTCATGATTAATTCCTGTGAATTCAACTCAAACCTCATGTCTAAAGTCCAAATATTCACTGGCATATGCTAATTGCTGTCTTTGTGTTGGAATAGACTATATGCTAATGAGTATTTTAAAAGAATGTCCGTACAGCACCTTTGATAGCATTGTTATATGTGTGAATTGTAGCAAGTTCTTAGCAGCATTGCAACATTACAGTGACTGGATTTTAGTATGGAAGTAACTCTTTAATGTGCAGTGTGAGTTCAATTTGAAATTTGAAATTTGAAATTACATAAAAACACAGATGGTAGAAAATAATTTGATTAGGCCTAACTCTCAGACACCTTAGCATTCATTTTCTTTCAACCTAATTTTACTAAGTCTCTGATGCAGAAACTTTGAAGTTCATTTCTGAGAATTCTGTAGAAACGTTGAAAATCTGCAATAGGGCTTCAGTGAAACACTTATCTTTATCATCTCAAATCATGATTCTCGTATACACAAACACAGATAGCCTACAGGTGTACACACCTGTCTGTGTATTCCAATGGCTTAGCACCCAGGTATTAGGCATTTTCCTTCCAAATAAGAGCAGCCCTTCATATCACTTTTCTAAAAAACTTGTTTCCCACATTTCTGGCATATCTACATATTAAATAATTACTTCTACAATGGAAATGTATTCAGAAAAGACAGCTAGCAGTATACAAAAATGGCCATGTTTTTACTTGGAATGTGATCTTTTCTATACTATTTTCTCTCCGGAAATGACTGTGTGGTGTTGGGATATGTAGGCCTAATTTGAGTTAAGTTCAGTCAATGTAAGGCACTATATAGTTCTTTGTAAATCTTGCCATTTGCAAAGCAATGGGTCTCTGAGGGACAAATCACACAAAAAAATTACAAAAAAATCACAAAAAATTACTGTTTGACATAATAGGAGACCTAAAACTTAAGGGTGCAGTTATAGGGTGCACAGCGGGTGTTATGGTTGCCAAATGTGACCAATGATTACCAACCCAAAAATACTAAAAAGAACGCCTTAAGAATAAAATCCTGCCAGAATTAAACAGAAGTCTTGATTTATATGAACACAAATCTACAGAATATGTATCTGCCCAAAGCCCTTCTTTAACCCATAGATGACCATCGGAAACCGCTCAATCTGGTAACACTCACAGGTGTCATAAGAACCCGAGAAAATCATTCTCTTTATCTATTCTATAGTGTTTGAGTGTTTTTTTTTCTTTGTGTAAGAGCATGCCCCTGTGAAATTCATGTGGCTACCCCATTGCTCCCCCAAGAATAAATGTCTGGTTCCGCCACTGACTACAGTTTAGTGTTATTACAAGTGTGTAACAGCATTGGCCTTGTCCCAGTATAAACTTTTGTTAACCTCTAGAGTTTTATATATAATAATAAAAAAACAACTAAACTAACATGATGAAATCAAACACTGTATTTGTGATGTTGTGTATGTGAAAAGCCTACTAAATTGGCTTTATCAATGATATGTCTAATTTAAAGAAATTGGAAATAAAGTGTAGGCCAGCCAGGGCGTCAAACAAGGCCACAGGGCCTGGCATGTGGCCCACCAGACAGTTCAGTCCAGCCCCAGACTTCTGGAGAAAAACAAACTTAAGTATGTCAAACTTGCTGCAGGTGTTTTAAGATGTCAGGTTTCCAATACTTACTAAGAAATGTGCCTTTTTTTGCCCACCATTTACGGTACACACCGAGATATTCATGTTCACTTAACGTGCCCGGGAGCATTGTGAGTCCAAGAGGTTTGCGGGCTGTCTTTCACACTGCACAGTCAGCGTCCACGTTCTATCCGCGGGCAGCAGCAATTCATTTTCAATGGAGCCCGCTCATTGAACGCGGACATCGGCGCAGGAAAATAGACTCGAGTTTTATTTTCAGACAGCATCCCGGACATGTCCGGTCGGGCCGGACATGCGCAGCGCTGATACCAGACATGTTCAGTCAGCCTGATCTTCAAAAATTCCGTGCTCCTGGACACGGATGTTAAGGACACGAAATTCGTGTCCAGGAGCACGGATTTTGCCAAAATTATGTGCTCCTGGACATGGAATTGTTTTCCGTGATGGGCACACAGAAGTGCTTTCTATATTCTGGAGATCATGTTGGTTCAGTGGACGTTAAGTGGATATCCGCGCTTGCGGTGTGTAAGCACCGTTACAGTCAGTGCTCCTGATATACCCACTGTCATCAATCTCAAAATGATTGACTAGAAATGAGATTCTGGCATACAGCTGAAGATTGAAATGTTTTTCAATTATGTTAGTGAACCGGCCCACTTGAGATAAAATTGGCTGTATCTGACCCCTGAACTGAAAATAGTTTGACATCTTGTTTGACATGATCATTGACGTACTGGAAACAAATGAGACCTGGGGTAACAAATGTCTATACTGACATATGTGTTGCGATATAACTTTTATAATCCGCCTTGGAAGTCAGACAGGTTTGTAGTATTAATTTAGGCCATTAGACTCCCCCACTATGAGCTAAACATCATGAATTTTAAAAACAGCTGTATTTTCAGCTCCCTTTGATTAATTTCAAAGGTTGATATAGGTTAATAGGATAGGATAATACCATCCATAATGTATCAGATTTTTGGCAATTCCAGCATTATGGGTGACATTTGGACTCAAAATGGCAACAAATGATTAGCCTGAATGTCACCAGATCCTCATGTATTTCTGCACAGCTCACACAAGGGTCTGGATTGAAGACCTTCAGATTTGCCCTGCTCCCAAACCAAATGAGTGATAAATGTGGTATATAAATATGGTGAGCTCAGGTAAATTGGGCCACTTTTTTGCATTTAACCCTCTGAGGTCCGAGAGCCCTTCAGAGGGCAATGTGTCTCCAAAAACAAATCTGTAACTCTGTGAGTTTTTGTCATTGAAACATATAAGTCACACCATTAGAAACCTCAGACCTTCCAGGTCCCAAATATATATATATGAAATGAAAATACTTGAAAATGTTAGGGTGGTGCAAGCAGCCTAAAAGCCTCTGAAAAGCCTTAGACCTCAGAGGGTTAAGTGAATGGAAAAAAGTGGCCCAATTTACCTGAATTCACCCCTACTTTGATTGATACAAGCATCTAGGCCTCATGACACACACATTCAGGTATATAACAGAAAAGTATAATTACAGAAACCATGCTCACCATGAGAATAGGGTGAAATTTAATGAAGTGCTGTGTGTGTATCATCAAATCTGCTGTGATTGCTTTTCTCTGGGTAGGCTAAATGAAATGACACAGAAGTCATTACGTAATTTAAATCAAGTGGGCCAAGTGCCTGTCATGTCATACAAAACATTAAAGCGTTGTGTGTGTGTGTATGAGAGAGAGAGAGAGAGAGAGAGAGAGACTTACGCATCGATACAACCGTGGTGACTGACATAATTTGTCATATCAGTGTGAATAGCCTTAAGAAACATTTTGCAAAACAGCTGTGCTACGTCGGTTCCTTATTGAGGGGAAAAAAAAGATAATTGTCAATCTTTCTCTCTCCATTTGATCCCTAGAGATGTCTGTGCTGCTACTACTTTGAACAGAGCCCCATCTAGAGGCCAAGAGAGGGATTTATTTCCATGGCAACAGGAACCATCATCAGCATCATTCCGGAGCCCCATGGCAACAACATGGTTTGGCGGTTCTGTTTCCCCAGTGGAGACTGGGGACATGAAGGCAAGGATAAGAAAAGTTGCCTGTCAATCACCTCCGTAGCCGGCAGCTATGACCTACACCGGTATAATAACCAATAATGGGAAATGTCACATGGCTATAAATAACCCGGCCATTTTACATTCGAAACTGTCACATAGGCATAGGCTACAAGACTGCTCTTTTAATTTTAGCCTATACACTACATATTGTTTTTTATTATTTATTTGCAATTGGGGCCTTAATTCTAATGTAAATTACTGCTCACCCTTGGTACTTTTGTGTGATTTGGAGTCCTCCAGGAGGTTGTGCGATATCCACTACCTCAACAAGCCATACAACGAGTTGGCAGGGCATTGAATTGCAGGCACTGACTTATTTTTGTCCATTGTGATACAGAAGTGCAGTCCCATTTTAAAGTTTAAAACATCCGGGCTTTCAAAAAAAATACAGTATAAGGCAAGACCCAATGTCGACATCCGATACAGAGGTACAGTGGTACACACACATCTTAGTCTGCATTTAACTTCAATGTCCAAAGTCCATCATGAGCAAGACCAAATGGCCTACACACTTATGCCTGTGGCTATACTTACTGTGCTTTGTTTTGTGCTGTGAATTTGCAAATGAAAATGTAATGGAAAATATAATGAAGCATATTACTCCACGTAATAAGTGAAAATAAAAAAGTAACAAAAAATGTCCACCTTAATTGTACACACCTCTCAGTGTCTGTTTTTAGGACTTTAAGGCCATCATAATTACATTCTCAGACAGAGGAAGCATAGCCTATATGAAGTGTTGCTGCTGAAGAAATGGCTGTATGGTTCCTGGGGTGCATTCCAATATGCACACTCCCGGCCTCCCTTGCTCACTTGCCTGCTTGTGACCTCATGATTATGTCACTGACAACAGAAAATTATTTCAATATCTTGCACAAGCACCATTCTAATGTCATTTTCTCTATTGCAATCTCAAGGATTCAAGGATATTTATTTGTCATGTACATAGAGACACTTTCGTGTCACTTGTTATGAAATGCATGGCCGGTGCAAAACAAGTGTGCAGAAGAAGGATAAAGAAGAAATAAAATAAAAATAAAAGGGGTGCGTGTGTGTGTGTGTGTGTGTGTGTGTGTGTGTGTGTGTGTGTGTGTGTGTGTGTGTGTGTGTGTGTGTGTGTGTGTGTGTGTGTGTGTGTGTGTGTTCAATCAAAGTAATTAGGAGGAATTCAGTAAGCAAATGGCATGAGGAAAAAAGTTCTTTCTCAGTCTCTCAGTTCTAGCTCTGTGACAGCACAGTCGCCTTCCAGATCTCAGTTTTTTAAATAGTCCATATCCTGGGTGTGACTGGTCTTTGAGAATGTTATGGGCCCTAGATAGCACTCTCTTTGTGTATATGTCTTTCACGGCAGGCAGAGGTTGACGAATACAGCACTCAGCAGAGCGCACTATCCTTTGTAGGACTTTCTGTTCACGCACTGTGGCGTTTCCGTACCATGTGATGATGGACCCTGTTAAGATGCTCTCCACTGCTGAGGAGTAAAAGGCTTTTAGGATGGGTGTGGAAACTTTGAACTTGATCTGGATGGTGAATGAAGAACAGTTCCCCAAAAGTTGTTGTGGCTAGGCTGACAGCGGGGAAACTGTATTGTTTTCACCACGGAGGCTGGGCCAGGAGGCGGGGCGTGGCCACAAGCACAAGTGGAGGACAGGAGTGTGCATATTGGAATAAACCCCTGATGTCTGGTCTGCTCTCTAGACTTTGCTGGAAACATGTGCAGCCTTTCTTTCAGGGCTACTGACAGCTTTTGCCGTGCACGTGACAAAGCCATCTGAAAGCGTTTCTCGGGTACACATACGCACTGTACAGTAGTCATCTTCTCAACAAGCAACTATTGGCTGCCACAAAGGTCCGAGCCAGACAAAAGGGTGAGCCAGACAAAAGGGTGAGCCAGACGCTTGTCGTCAAGGTTCAATGTAGGCAGGGCCGTTGACAGCATTGGTCATGCCCTGGACAAAGTCAACTGAAAGGGGCCCCCTCCCAATATATATAATGCCATTAGGTCCCAATTATGGGCCTCCTTTATCCCTGGGCCCGGGACAACTGACCCCTTCGCACCATAACCCCCAACCCCCCCCCCCCCCCCCCCCCCCCCCCCCCCCCCAGTCTGCTTCCCTGAATGGAGGTGTTCAACAGAGTGGAAAAAACCTTATGCTCTTTTTTTCATGTTTCATGCAGCATCCATCGGCTTATCCAACCAGGATAATTGCATCTCCTGCTGGTGTACCATTGTGCACTGAGGTACACACCATAATACAGTAATAATAATATCTGCATTCTAACTTTTGAATCCGACCATAACTGCACATTTTACATTAAATGTGTAAATTAAAGGTGTACTCTGTAATATTTTTCGTAGTTTATTTCCACACATCGTGCTGCCCATTCACAAATGTCTCCCTTTGTACGAATATTTACCACCACCATCAAATTTTAAGTATTGATTATGACTGGGGAAATTGCACTTTTCATACAAGGGATCTTCTCCATGTTTGCCATTTGAATTTCCATAGACATTTTCATCTGCAAATCGTACTGTACTTTGACCGTACTATTAAATTAGTTATTTAATATATAATTATATATTATATTAGTTTATTACTTCGTAAATATTCATGAACAGATCAGATTTGGCTATAGGCAGCAACGTTTCAACGCGCAGTAGGCCTATAGCTGCAATACCACCTCTGGCCACCATCCTACACAGTGCACACAGTGATTATTTAAAGGGACAGTTTGGTCAATTTCAACATGCAGTTGTATTGCTCACACTACCCTTGACATGTCAGTACCTGGTGATGCCACATTTTCCGGCTCAGCCCTTTCCGAGATATGAGCAATTCTATTGGGGGCAGCGTTTGTTTACATTTTTAAAAAATGAAACATAGTCCAACTCCAAATATTTTCCCAAAAGGTACTGCTGTTTGCTAGTTGTCTGCTGATGTTTTATAACCTTTTGGATGTTTTTGGGAATAAATACAAATGTTTTTTTTTTAAATGTAAACAAAGAGCTGCCCCCATTACAATGACCAGGATCTCGGAAACGGCTGAAGTAGAAGAAAAAAAAATCTCAGGTACTGACAAGTCCAGGGTAGTGTGGGCATTACAACTGCATGTTGAAATTGACCAAACTGTCCCTTTAATTAGGTGTTTGTGATGGAGAATGATGTGAGAATGAGACCTGATGTGAAACTTGATGTGTTCCTGTGTGGCGTGATCTGTGAAAAAAAAAAAAAACAGCCCCGCGTTTTCTTAGGTGTGTTACATACTGATAAGCCAAGATTAAGGTCTCTTATCTAGTCCAATGGCGAAGATAACAAGTCATAGTAAACGTTCCCAGATGTGTTTTCATCCTCTGGCCCTATTGTCGGTAAGCAACACAAGTGTAGTGTAACACGCAGAGGTAAACACCTCTGTAAAGAAGTACATTTCAACTTTGAAAGTCCACAACAACTGTACATTTCCACATGTGCAGAATTATTAAAAACAAAAAGATTGAGTGATCCTGTAAGACCATATATATTTTCGTCTTCTGGTCCTGCTCCTGGTCACACACCCCACCCCCACCTCCCATGTCAGACAAACCATAAATGAGGGTGGGTCAAAGACGTCCAACATGAAATTTTCCTTCAGTGCAAGTGCAACGGATACTTTTGCTTACTGTTACTGCAAAAAAACATGCTTTTTTCAATTATTTTTTTTTAGCTTGGCTGTCATGCATCCACTTGGTAGAACATTTGAAAATCATGTTTTTTACAGTTACAGTAAGCAAAAGTATCCGTTGGCACTGAAGGGATGTAAATAAAATCGAAATGTATCGATGTATTTGAAGTATCGGCCGGCGATTTAATCAAATCGCATCGTATGAATCGAAAAGAATCGAATTGCTGGCCCATGTGCAATGCCCTAGCTCCATAACACAATAGTAGTGGAAAAGTAATTGGAAAAAATCTCATCTCATCGTATCGTGGGGAATTTTTAATTATCGAAAAAAATCGAATCCCTGATTTAAGAAATTGATACCGTATCGTATCGTCATGAAGGCTGTGATTTACACCCTAGTTGGCACTGAAGGACAATTTCATGTTGGACGTCTTTGACCCGGGTACACACCAGTACATATCTGTGTTAAGTAAGTCCCTCATAACTGTACATTTCAGAGAGTATTTCTACGGGAGAATGATATAATATCATTACACTAGGTGACACTTTTATCCAAAGCAACTTACAGTCATTTTTAATTAGTCTACTACAGGGTATTGGTTACAGTCCCTGCTGGAGCAGTATGGGGTTAGGTTCCTTAATTGCTCAAAGGCACCTCAGCCATGGAATGAGATAGGGAGTTGGAAGGCTGGGATTCAAACCTGCAACCCTCTGATCTGAAGGCCATTTCCTTAACCATTAGGCCACAGCGGAGTCAGAGAGAGTAGAGAGAGAGAGGTTCCATTGGCCCATTGTTTCCAGGGTTCTATTATTGCAAGGGGGAGGGGAGGGGGTAAATCCCCCTTTAGGCAGACCTAGGCAGACCTAAGGACTGTTCTATTCAATGCTAGGAGTATTATGACACGCCCCTTTAGGCAGACCGGAACCTGGTCATGTTAGGTGCCCATAGCAACCTATTACATTGGCATATCTCTCTATACTTCAAGAATCTCTGGCGGAGTCCTGTTGTGACTTTCCAATGGATTGAGTGGAAGAAATCATGTGTTTCTGTGTGAGAATTATACAGTCCAGACCAGTGACAAAAATGACTACTAGTCCTTGTTAATAGATCCCAGATATCATCTTGTTCCGTCTCGGACAGGCTAATATCATCCAAGAGGGTGTATATACGTAGATGTATACACATACATAAATGTCTTTATTTAAAAGGAATTCCACCTTTGAAGTCCACCATAACTGCACCTTTCCAGATGTTAGCTGTTCTAATCCAGGGTTTCCCAAACTGGGGTGCGTGCACCCCTGGGGGTGCGCAGCCTGCCATAAGGGGGTTCGTGAGCTAAAGAGAGCAATGGTGGATATGTGAGGTTTTTATCCAGCATTAATGAACATGAAATAGTTTTTAATTGTATGGTGAATTTTATGCTGGAATGGTCCATCTAAGTGTAGTTTAACTCCTAGACTGTTGGAAAATAGGATTCCCCAAAACAACTGTGCATAATGTGCAGTGAATCATACTTCAGCACACCAAAATATTCGCTTAGGGGGTGCGCGAACCACATTGAAATCTACAAGGGGGTGCGCAGGGGAAAAAGTTTGGGAACCACTGTTCTAAACAAATGACAGTTGTTCCGTTACACGACTACAGATATAATTTCTTCTTCAAGTCCTACCAGAACTAATTGGCAGAAGCACCCTACAAAGATGTAGCACAGCAGTTGCCATAGAGGAGATTGACATTATTGATTCATTCCTGGAGTGTGCTCCAGACTGTGGGGGAAAAATCAGATCAAATCAGGTGTGAGATTACCACTCTCTCAGTCCAGTGAGAAAAAAATATATATGAGAAAACAGGCTGCAGTTCTCTGTTCCTGCTGTAGACCTATGTTCCATGTGGATTGGGGACGCTTGGGTCATTTTCTTCACAGTTGCTAAGTGAACAGGTGTGAGATCCGTGGCACACATCCAGTCCAGTGACAAAAATCCTATCAGAAGCAACCATTTAAACAACCCCAGATATGTTTTCTATCTCTTCCGGTCCCACCAGGACAGGCTGGCAACAGCCTACGCAGATGTAGCGCAGCACGCAGATGTACACCCCTCCAGAGAGGCTCACTGTGAGAGCCAGCAGGACCAGGCTGAGATAGGAGTGCTCAGGGAGATCGCTCATCCCCGGGAACACGTCGGCTGATGCTCCGTTGAGGACGGTGGAACGGTCTGGTGACTGGGCTGAAAGATGGCACACATGACGACATGCAATCACATCGGTTGGGCTGTGATACCAAAACAAATCTGTAGTGACAGTAGGCTACTAGGCTAGAGTAATAATAGAATAGAATAGAATAGAATAGAATAGAATAGAATAGAATAGAATAGAATAGAATAGAATATAGAAGAATAGAATAGAACAGCATAGAATAGAATATAGAAGAATAGAATAGAATAGAACAGCATAGAATAGAGTAGAATAGAATAGAATAGAACAGCATAGAATAGACTAGAATGTGTCATTAGAACATCGCCCACAATAATGAATACCTTTTTTGTTCTACACATGTCATATCCCATGCCTCAAGTCATGATACATTTATTCATCAAATTCATAAAAGATTAGACAAGTGCACCTGACATGTTCTCTACCCTACAAGGACTTTGACTCCAACAAATGCTGACTCTCTCCACACACTGAACGTCATAGTTTTCAAGCTAAATAAATACACTTTATAATGGGCCTAAACATTCAATAAGAATGGGGTTTCAAATTCAGTGTTGTACCTGAAGTGATGGTTAATAATGTCAGAAGGCCAACAATGTCGATCAAAATCATCTTGAGGCGATACAACCCTGAGAAGAAGTGAGAAGACACAACAAGTTGAACATCTAGGGTCATAAACACAGACTCAAGGCTCCAACTTCCACAGCCACAAAAACCCAAAACGCATTCAAGCACCTACACCCCCCTCAACATTGCAATACTGCAAAATTAAACACGCATTGATCTTGCTTTTACTGCAACATTAAACACGCATTGCTCCTTGCAATTAGGCTACAGTTACATCTTGCACTTGCATTTACTATCGTCGCCCATTCATTTTACAGTTACCTAACTCCAGAGCAACGACCAAAACGTCTCCTCTCTTCTTTGTAAATAGTCCACTTTGCCATCGATCGACATGTTCCCTACGAACTC
The DNA here is from genome assembly GCF_034702125.1 of Engraulis encrasicolus. NCBI lineage: Eukaryota > Metazoa > Chordata > Actinopteri > Clupeiformes > Engraulidae > Engraulis > Engraulis encrasicolus. Next base: position 281,159 of record NW_026945830.1, on the reverse strand, counting down.
GTACACAACAATGGCCATAGATTTACCATCATATCATCATTTCAGTGCGACTAGCCACCAGCCCCATCAGCAGTGGCAGCAGCAGGCGATACAGTATCCCACAACAGCACCCAGCCTCCATGCGAACTGATGACGAGTGGATTTATAGCTTGGTTGGATGCGCTCGGAGCTGTGGTGGGTTTGGGAGTGGGGACTTGCCGTCTGCTAGCCCTCGAGCCGAAACAGCCTATCGCGACTTCCCTCCTCCGATTCTGATTTTAGGCTACATAAGTTTTAGTAAGCTGTTACTAGCCTACACTAAATATGGTTTCCAATGAGGTGCTGCTGTCTTATGTCGTGAATAGTGCTCGAAATCACCGTGAACGAGGTGGAGATTTCGAGGCGCGTTAGTATGCGTAAAAGCTCCCCAAATATGAATAACATTAAAGTAGCCCTAAGCAAAAAGCTCCTGGGGTGTTACGGTATATCGATCAAACATGGTCTGCAAATTTTTTTATAATAAAATTTCCATTGATCATACCCTGTTATTCCTTTAATTGCTGTAAATAGACACTTTGGAAAGGCTCTGCCTAAACGCATCGATGAAGAGCAAACATGCCGTATGTCCAAATAGCCCATCGAAATTATAAAAAATAATCGCACCCTTATCTAATAAGAAGTCAGAACAAATGTGTGGTCAGTCAGGTCATCATATTGACGGACGTGAAGTGACGTGAAGGGGCAGCGTGAATATGACAATTAAAAGCAAGAGTCAAGGCGCGCAACGCTTTAGATTAGTTAAAAACGACTCTTCAGTAAAATATATATATATATTTTAGCCCTGTGCAACAATCATCCAGACTATAAAAGCACAATCGCGCTTCCAACTTGGATAACAAGCCATTAAAATCCCAAGTGGACAGCAGTAATGGCAATGTATGTGAGACATTGCAATTACTGCTGTCCACTTGAGGTTTTAATGGTTTGTTATCCAAGTGGGGAGCACTACTTTTATGCTAGCCTGGATGATTGTTGCATGAAAAGATATATCTTTCACAAAAAATGGCACACACACTTTAAGTCAGCAGAGTGAGCAGACCTAGGCTACTAATGCCACATGAAGAAAGAAAAAGCAGCATGGCCCAAGTAGTTTTCAGTCATGTATGAATCACAGAGGCAAGTGATATAAAGTAGGCTGATCTTCTAACCCAAGATAAGTACGATAGTAAAATAACTAGCCTACATGAACAACATTATTCAAATAAAAGTGGATTAACTGTCAATATCTGATTAAATGAATGTGGATATATAAGGCAATTTGACTGATAATAAAGGTTTCAATTGTTTCTGTCTGTAGCAGTGAGTGTGTGAGAGAGAACTAGCTATTGCTGATTTAAACTGACAAAATGGCTCTTGCACACATTGTTGTATCACTGTTTGGCATTTCACACAGTGTCCACACCCACCTCAAAATGCCATGTGTGCTGCCGTTACTCATCCTTGGCATGTTGCTTTCGTTAGCTCAGTGATTCTCAAACTGTGGACCGGGGCCCACTGCTGCCTGGGCCCTGATGGGCCTTGACATAATTTTCTAAAAATCAAAATAATACTTGTGTGTGTTTGTTGCTGTTGAATGTGCTATGTTTAAGTTGTATTGTTTGTATTGTCGGAGGTGGGCCCCGGACATTTGTGAACATTTCAAGTGGGCTCCAAGTTGGACAAGGCTGGGAAGCTCTGCTCTACTTAAAGGGACACTGTGCAGGAAATGGTCAAAAAAGGTACTGCAACTATGCTGCTCATTGAAACTGGGTTGCCTATTGCCAAATTTCATCTTTTCATGAACGTTTACTAAGAAATAAACTAATATTTTCTAGTATGGCCCAAGTACAGTCAGTTTTACAGCTAAAAATGGCTATTTTTGGAAATTCAAAATGGCCGACCATGGAGAAGATCCCCCTTTTCATGTATGAAAATATCAATTTTTCCAAAATGAATACTTAGAATTTTATGCTGGTGGTAAGTATTCATTAAAAAGGTAACATTAGTGAATGGGCAGCATGAATTCTGGAAATAAACAACTAAAAATCTCAAACAGTGTCCCTTTAAGTATCTGAGAAGGATATCAGCCATGTCTTATCTTACAGGCAAAGCCTTTATTATAGCCTATTGTATGTGTATATTCTGACAAAACAATTTAGTGAATGCCATGTATGAGCATCAACGGCAGTGAAGTTTATCGACAGATAAGGAAAGTAAATTGCTTTCCTTCCGTAAGGCACATCTATAAGAGGGAGGCGGGTCGTCACTGACAAGCTGAGTGTGTGTGTGTGTGTGTGTGTGTGTGTGTGTGTGTGTGTGTGTGTGTGTGTGTGTGTGTGTGTGTGTGCGTGCGTGCGTGCGTGCGTGCGTGCGTGCGTGCGTGCGTGCGTTCATATAATCTTTTCAGCTATTTTTGTGCCATTACATGCAGGCTTCACCCCATCATCATGTCTTGTGCAATAATGAAAATACGAATGATGTTCAAATGCATTGGCCAAGGTTGTGATGACTACCTGTTTGTCTGTCTGTTAGTGTCTTTCTATGGCCAATGGATTTGTCAATAACTGCCATTAAGGGCGTCGTTTTTTTTACCCAGTTGGCTTTGTAGAAGACTGACATGGGGAACGGAAACATTCTGCTTAACGTTGATTATCTTACATCACATGTGCATTTACGTCACTTAGGGACAGGTTCGGAGAGGAAGATACCGCACACTCTTGTACATTGTGCTGAATTTTATATACGGAAACAACGTTTCGGCCCATGTGGCAATGTGAAGACACCCCTTATAAATTGTCCTCTGGTGATTGACTGACAACAGCCATTTAATCAATTCCATGACACCTGCCAAACAAGGTGGAGTCTCGTCACATCTTAATCACATCATGTTTCCCTTACAAACCAAGGAGAGTAAGGAGAAAGGCTTACTGACGTCATAACAGCGTAGTACGAAATGATGGTGAGGGGAGTATGGAAATTGTATTCTTCTTCTACGGTCAGTAGAAGCATCAGGGAAGCATGCAATGCCACTTCCGCGAGGGTCGGAGTGTGGAACAGGTCATAGGACAGCGTGAATGTTTGTCAGCTGTCCTTAATTACCCCCAGCAATTACTGCTGACCAACAGCTGCAGTTAATTTGGCCACAAATTATCCATCATGGTGTCGCCCCCACTGACCAAGGGAGTACGGAAATTGTATCCATCGTACCCACTGACCAATGACCATGCGCAAGGGATTTAATTTTCCATCCACTCGTGTCCTCAGGCAACGCTACCGTACTACACCGTGGCCAATGCATTTCCCCCCGAGAGATTGTTCTTCTGTCGAGTTCCTTTGTTACAAACTTAGGGCCAGATTTTCATTTCTGGTTGTTACATTACATTACATTACATTGCATTTAGCTGACGCTTTCATTTATTCAAAGCGACTTACAGTTATTAATTTTCAGGTTATTGGTTACAGTCCCTGTTGCAATGTGGGATTAGTGTCTTGCTCAAGGGAACTTCAGCCATAGTTGGAGGTGTAGGTCAGGGGGGATTCTAACCTGCAACTCCTAGATTGAACTCTCTAACCACTAGGCCATCTCTGGTTGTCCCTTTTCATTTATCAACATGTGCTCCACCACTGAAAAAAAGGAGAATCACAGCCCACTGGCAGACTTCATTTTGCTGCTTTTTTATTTAGTGAACGCAAGCGAAACTTGTAGTTCACTAAATAAAAAAAGCAGCAAAATGAAGTCCGCCAGTGTGCGGTGAGTCCCCTTTGTTTTCCTTGGATTACTGATAACTGCACTTCACCAGCACCTGGAAACTGGCTTGTGCATAGGAGCTGCAAATCATAACGTGCTCCCCCATTCTTTGTACATAGCCTACATTGTACATAGTTTACATCTACTACTGCTTTTTAAAATATGATCCCTACAAATCAAATATTTTCCAATTCCATTGTGTATAGTGTAGGCCTATTGGAATTGCACCGTACTGAGAACTTTATTGATGTGGTTCTGAGTTCTGACAAGTTACACTTTTGGCTAGGTGCAATCACTTACAGGTACACTGTATAGGAAATGGTCAAAAAAGGTATGCAACTATGCTGCTCTTTGAAACTGTGCTACTGCCAAATTGGACCTTTTCTTGAATATTTACTATATAATGAACTAATATTTGTGGACCTAAAAAAGCCTATTTCTGGAAATTCAAAATGGTGGACCATGGAGAAGTTCCCCCTTTCATGCAAGCATTCCGACATTCCCAGTGGCTGTGGCGAGTGTCGCCAAACCGCATCATAGCTCATTTGCATAATATTTGCTGAAGTCCAACTGTAAGCTGTCGTTCAAGTAGCTCAAATCACCTCTCGTCGCCCGAATCGCTTTTGTCTCTACTATCTTCTATCGTGACTCAATACAAAGTCAATTACCTCCGTCGCTTGAGTCGCGTCTGGTCTATTCATGCCTTGTGTGCTGAGTTAACACTGCAATTTGTACTGTTTTTACACCATAGGATGAGGTGCTTTCTTCCCTTGTGAATCCACTCATGTTCTCTCACAAAACGCCTTGTTAGGCTATGTGTGATAACACAGTAGACCTCTATTCCGTAAGTGTGACTTCATTGCCATTTAAGGAGTGAGAGACTTACATCTGAACTTACATCTCAACTGTCACTTTCTCTCAACATTCTATTCTTAACGAGCACATGCAACAACAGTTCTATAAATCTATTGTTCAGCTCTTCAATGCAATTTGATATTGTCTTGCTGGAATGTTTATGACAGCCAGCTGCTTGGCTCAATGGTGAAAGTGGATTAGAGATATGTAGGTTGGGAGTTCGAATCCCACTCAGACCACTGACTTGTATGGTATATAGTTATAATAGGCCTAGAAGTCTGTGACTCAGACCCATGTTGATCTTCAAAATTATATCATATGCAGTGTTCCTTAGCCAACTTAAAATACCATGTATGTCATTTAGTATCAATGGCAAAGGTGCTGGATTAGAGAAATGGAGGTTGTAAATTCGAATCCCACTCGGACCCATGTTTATTTTCAAAATTATATAATATGCAGTGTTCCTTAGCCAACTTAAAATACTATGTAGGCCTATGTCATTTAGTATCAATGGCAAAGGTGCTGGATTACAGATGTGGAGGTTGTGAGTTCGAATCCCACTCGGACCCATGTTGATTTTCAAAATTATATCATATAATTTGAAATTAAAATACCATGTATGTCATTTAGTATATCCCCAAAACGCGGAGCTACAACACTTTCAAGATGGCTGAATCCAAGATGGCTGAATTGTTTGGCCCATAACTTCTGACTGGGTGGATGGATTTTTTCCAACATTTCTTTTAGCTTTGTTTTCTCAATAGTAGTTTGTTTTTGATTTAGGGATAGAGATATCAAAAATAAAACTGCTCATCTCTGCCCCAAAAGGCAAGCCCGCTTCCAGCATTTTCTGTGAGAATGCAATCTAGTTTTCTTCTGCATCCCCTTATTATCTCTCACTACGCCTTTGATGTGCTACTGAGCTGAAATGATATAGTGGGATGGTCATGCTGGTAGCCAGGGCCGGATTAATGCACAGGCTAGATATGGCTGCAGCCTAGGGGCCCCCACCTGACAGGGGGCCCCTGATTGACCAAAAAGGAAAAATTGCAGAATTGTCAGAAGATGGAATATTGACAAATCCTGCTGTTGTGTTGAGTACAATTGGTAGACATGCTATCCTTAATTCCTAACTCATAATTATGACACTGCCTATGTAAATTTGTCGCCAAATTTGCCTTCCAGGGGGCCCCACTGCAACCTGTAGCCTAGGGGCCTCAGGCCATCTTAATCTGACCCTGCTGGTAGCCCGCTATGCCTGCCATTTGCTCACTGTGATGATCAAACCCTTGTGTTTGTGATGATGAAACCATTATATCCGGCATTTACACTGCACAGCTGCAAACCCCTTTTCATCAGCCAGCTTGTCTAAACAGTTCCAAAATGCAGTGTTAATGTACGTAACTCTATTCTGGGAATATACCGGTCCTAATCAATTGAGTGGTGGTACAACCACTAATGCCCATAAATTAATTAATACTTGGTAATGAATGTACTACAATGATTAGCTTCTCAGATAATCCACTAAAAATAATAATAATAATAATAATTGCAAAGGTTGCATATATTTTTTTCATGAAAAGTTAAAATTACCTTCATTAGGGTTATTAGATGTTAAAGTGACGCGACTCCATTAAAAATAAACATTTTTAAGACAGGTGCATATCTTGCTACTGGCCTTTGGTTGCCCCATAATGCACGCCGTTCGTTGGCCGTTGGCACGACAGTGGTATCACTACTATGACATTAGACATTGGCTTTTGTGATGCATTATGAGTTGGCCATTCTGCTAGCAGCCAATTCAGGGGCGCATTTCTCAAAAGAGAAGTTCTTAGCCTGTTAGCAACTTTGGTAGTTGCCAATGGAACAATTCATTGAAAACAGCAAAGTGAAATGCTAATGTAGTAAGCAACTTTGGTTTTGAGAAATCCACCCCATAACTGGGACCAGGTCTTAATGGGGTATGCCCATAATGCAGGCTGCTCCATCAGTGGCACGCTGTAATAGCCATTGCAAAGATAACTACCATAGTACTAGGCTATAGCCTACATTACTATGACAACAAAGGGCCTTTAGTAATGTACTACAACACAGTAAATGTACAACGCTGTGTCTAAACGTGTTAAGAACTTGAGGTTACCTCTGACCATGCTAACTCACCGATATGAACCTCAGAGCCTCTTCCATGTCCCTCTCTCTATTGTCATGGTGATAACAGACAGACATTTGATGACAGACCCCCCGCCCCGTGCCCATCATACCGTAGCCTATGTGTGCGCCTCAGATATAATGGTATGGTATATAATGATGCTGACCTACTATCCTTCTCCCTGTCATTTGTGACTGACCGTAATCATGTTCATTCATCCAGCATTTATGCAACAACCGGGGCCGCTGATAGCTCTGGACACACGCAGGACAAATGACATTACACATTGAGCTCGTTTATATGACCGCAATAATCAGGTTATTGGAATAAGCAGGTTATTGGAGTAAACGGTTTATTGATGTTTATATGCAGTCCATCGGTTGCTTGTGTTCTACTCAAGTGTGTGACACGAAGCTAGAATTTAAGGCTTGTGATTGGCTACTTATCATTCTAGAATGTCAATAACCTGATAATAACCCGATTAGGCTGGATACATGTCTTCAGAAATCAGTTAGGCCTAATTAGCCAAAAACCTACCCATGCAAATCACATTTCTCATGAACTGATAAGGGCAATAAACCCATTATTAAAACGGTTTATTCAGTTTACATGAGCACTTGAATAAACAGGTTACTCCAAAAACCTGATTATAAACGGTTTATTGATGTGCGTATAAACGGGCTCATTGCCTTTTGTGATGCATTATGTTTTCTGTGTGGGTAGAAAATTGCTATTCACACTAGCACACACTACACTGCTGATAGGGATGTAGGCTACGTGACTAGCCTGGTCCTGGGGGGTGGGGGGGCAGAGTAGGCACTGCAACTATGCTGCTCATTGAAACTGTGCTGACTATTGACAAATATGATCTTGTCATGACTATTTACAAAATAATAAACTAATATTTACTAGTAAGGCCAAACTACAGTCATTTTTGCAGCTTAAAATGTCTATATCTGGAAATTCAAAATGGCGAACCATGGAGAAGATCCCCTTTTTCATGTATGATAAGTGCAATTTTCCGAGTCATAACGAATATTTCGAATTTATAAGCATTCATGAAAAAGGTAACAGTGATTGGGCAACATGAATTCTGGAAATAAACAACTGAAAATCTTGCACAGTGCACCTTTAAGTTTAGGAACCCCTGACCTAAGTAACAGCCTTGTGTTGAGAGAGAGTGTAAGAGCGAGAGAGCGGGAGAGAGATGGAGAGAGAGAGGAAGAGGCAGAGACAGAAAGAAAGAAAGAAAGAAAGAAAGAAAGAAAGAAAGAAAGAAAGAAAGAAAGAAAGAAAGAGAGACAGACCACATGAGTGACAGAAAGAGAGAAAGAAGTGAGAATGAGAAGTGGGTGAATTTTTCACACAGAAAGAGTGTGAAAGAATAGAAGGAGAGAGAGAGAGAGAGAGAGAGAGAGAGAGAGAGAGTGACAGAGACAGAGAAAGAAAGAAAGAAAGAAAGAAAGAAAGAAAGAAAGAAAGAAAGAAAGAAAGAAAGAAAGAAAGAAAGAAAGAAAGAAAGAAAGAAAGAAAGAAAGAAAGCAAGAGAGACAGACCACATGAGTGACAGAAAGAGAGAAAGAAGTGAGAATGAGAAGTGGGTGAATTTTTCACACAGAAAGAGTGTGAAAGAATAGAGGGAGAGAGAGAGAGAGAGAGAGAGAGAGAGAGAGAGAGAGAGAGGAGAGAGAGAGAGAGAGATGAGAGCAAGACGCAACAGCACAGTGTGAAGTCCAACATCCTAATTAGAAGAGGCCACCAAGCCGCCGCCCTGACGCTCATATAAGGATGTCTGCCAACCCTGTATCAGATAACGTGAGCTGTGTGAATACATGTCTGTGTTGAAGCCTTACAGTATGTATCCTTTTTCATATAGCTTATTCACTCAATACACATGGGAATCCTTTGTATCCACTTTCATATATTCACTGAATAGACAGCATATTATAATGCATTATATTAAATAGAATCGGGGCAGCCGTTGTGTAATGGTTAGAGAGTGGGACTGGATCACAGGGTTGCAGGTTCTTCTTTTTTGTGGTCTTTTTCGACTTTATTTGATAGGACAGTGTGAGAGGTGGACAGGAAGCGAATTGGGAGAGAGACGGGGAGGGGTCGGCAAAGGACCCGGGCCGGGAATCGAACCCGGGTCGGCCGCATGGCAGACGAGTGCCCTACCGGTTGGCCACGGCAGGGGCGCCCAGGGTTGCAGGTTTAATATCCCACCGTGAAAAATGAGAAAAGGTGGCACCATGCATACGGTTTCTTTATTATTACACAGACATGTTTCAGTGTTCTGCCTTCCTCTGTGTGCCACACACTGAGGAAGGCAGGACACTGAAACATGTCTGTGTAATATTAAAGAATCCTATGCATGGTACCACTTTTTCCAAATTTTTCAGTTTTACAATATTTTGGTCAGCACTCTTAAAAGAAAAAAAAATGTTGGGTGAAGCCTGCTCCAACCTTTATAATCAATACCCCACCTTACCAATAGCTTCCTCCCTCCATGGCTGAAGTTCTTCTTGAGCATGGCACCTGACCCCACTCTGCTCCACGGACAGTAACCATTAACCTGTAATATCTTCCTGAGTGTAATTTGATGTAATAGACCAGTGTTTCTCAACCTTTTTTTAGGCGAGGCACCCTTTCAATTCATGAAAAATGTCAAGGCACCCCAAACCAACAAGCCGTAACATGGCATTGCATCCGATACCACACAAGCTTAGAAAAGTAACACATTTGGAGACGTCACACGACCTACGTTCGAAGTTGCAGCTGACTGGGGCGACCTACAGTATATTTACTTTATTGTGCGTAAATGGCAGATGAAAGATTCCACTGACTAGCATTAACTTATCAATTTAGACAAATATGTATTATATTACATAATTTATTTATCAGCCTCGTTTCCGCGGCACCCCTGAGGGTGGCCCGCTGCGCACCCCTGTTGAGAAACACTGTAATAGACCATGGCACCGTACTGTACAGCTGAGCTGTGTCAATGTTTATCTTAATTGTGTTGATATCGTATCCTTTTTCGTGTAATCACTGAATATGCATGGGAGACTTCTGTAATCATTTTCATGTATATTCATGGGGTTAATGTGTACTGTACAATTATGACTGATGTGTACAGAAGGTTGTCTCGTGCTAATATAAGATGTGATATAACTGTCAGACATGAGCTGTGTCAATATGACAGGGACTATTGTGTCCGTGTCTTTTCCTTTTTATAGTCATGGCAATTAAGGCTCATACAGTAACAGCATCATATGAGCTAGTCTACAGTACGATCCTGTGTGGTTCTGCCGTGTCTTGACTGTAGGGCACTCGTCTGCTGCCTGGCCGACCCGGGTTCGATTCTGGCCCAGGTCCTTTGCCCATCTCCCCATCTCTCTCTCTCCCAAACGTTTCCTGTCTCTCTTTCAAAACTGTCCTGTCAACTGTGTGTGTACGGTGGAGAAAGAACCAACACTGTACTTTAGGTGGTAATAAAAAGGCATTAGCCTATATAGGCTACTGCATTATAATCACTGAATAGCTTACTAGCTCTCTGTTACATCAGAGATGAATTTATCTTTGTGAAGTCTATGTCAGTGTTTCTCAAACTTTTTCAGACCGAGGACCACTTTGTCCCCCAAAAAATGTTCAGGGACCACCTGTCAACTGA
>NW_026945830.1:178216-265716 GCF_034702125.1 Engraulis encrasicolus | reverse complement strand
AATGTCTGTAAATGTACTGTTACGGTTAAGTGCTTGATTGGAGCTCCCAATTGTTTTAACGAATATAAGCCTGATGCTGCGTATGTGCTGCATTGCCCTATAGGTGCCTGGGGCTGCATGGATGCAGCATTCAGGTTCTTGAGATTTGAGGTTTTTTTTTAAAATTAAAAACGTGGGTATGTTAAAGGGACACTGTGCAGGAAATGGTCTAAAAAAGGTACTGCAACTATGCTGCTCATTGAAACTGGCCTGCCTATTGCCAAATTTGATCTTTACATGAAAGTTTACTACGTAATAAACAAATATTTTCTAGTATGGTCCAAGTAGAGTCATTTTTGCAGCTAAAAATGGCTATTTCAGGAAATTCAAAATGGTGGACCATGGAGAAGATTCCCCTTTTCATGTATGAAAAGTGCAATTTTTCCAGTCATAATGAATACTTAGAATTTGATGGTGGTGGTAAGTATTCATGAAAAAGGTAACAGTAGTGAATGGGCAGCATGAATTCTGGAAATAAACAACTAAAAATCTCACACAGTGTCCCTTTAAAGCAGTATCAACACATTCTAATGCAAGATGAGGGTCCTAGTGTTTAAATGCGACTCATTTTATGTGCTGCGGAGGCTGAGGTATTTTGTTTTTTATAGGCTGCTGTGGGCACATTTTCCCAAAACAGGGCTTAGGCATTCAGCAGACATTTTTTGCAGGTGCCTTAGGCTTGAATTAGTTAAATAGATACTCAAGTCAACAGATCAAGTTAACAAGTTGCTACGCAAAAAAAACCCCAGATGTACAAAGAGATATTCCTTGGCCACTTTCCTCATGGCAAGTGACACAAACAGTGTTGTAATCCAACCAAAGCCTGCCGACGACTCCTGATCATATCATTTGGTAGTGCATCACAAATCTTGTTGCTTGGTAACGTTGCTGGACGGGTTGGCTTGGGTTCAGTCTTCAAAAAGATATCCAGGCGAAGGTGGGTATTATCGAAGCCCACAATTGGAATCACAAAGTGATTCTCTCCACTCGACTGACTAAAAATAAACATAAATATAGCTGCAAGCAGCAATGCGGGGCCAAGCAGTATGTCCGCCTAAGTCGCCATGGCAACTGAAAGGGCTGAGCAGGCAGACTGTCAGAGAAACACATAAAGTTAATTTTTACAAGCAGAAATAAACCTCGAAATTTGATTTGTGACCTGCAGGTGGCGCTAATGAGTGAGCTGGAGACCAGAAAGTTCTTGTGGGGAGTCAAGGGATAGCCAAGAATGTGTGTGACGATAACCAAAAGATTCTGACCATGGGTTGCTGAGATTTGACCTCACTTCCTGTTTGGCGTCTGTGTGGAGGATTTTGATTGGCTGTTACGCACAAACGGTAAAAGATGTAATACAACCCTTTTAGGGATCTCTTCAGAGTGCTCCAGAGGTCATGTGTATCAAGTTTTGTGAAAATCAGACTAAATTTGAAGGATGAGGAGCCTTTTATTGATTTTCACCAAATCCAAAATGGCGGACATTCTATTATGGCAGATATGATGTCATAGGGTGCGTTGGATTTGTCTTGGCCCAAGGATTCCAACGGTACCACCAGATTAAAAATTGAGCATGTGGTTCAAAAGCTATAGGATGAAATGTAGCTAAAACTTTGACCAGCTGGTGGCGCTAGGGAGTTTGAGCTAGCGACCTGAATTTTTTTGTGGTGGGTCATGGGATAGACAAGAATGACTGTGAGAATTTGCAGAAGATTGTGATCATGGCTTCTCAAGATATGACTTCACTTCCTGTTTGGCGACTTTTAGGCCGTTTTTGATTGGCTGTCACGGCCAAACGATAGAAGATTAAAACAATTGAGGGCATAAGTTTTGTGAGACTCAGTCCAGAGATGCTATATACCAATTTTCAGAAAAAAATGTCAAAAATTGAGGGAGGAGACCAATTTTTATTGATTTTCACCAAATCCAAAATGGCGGGCATTCTTTTGTGGCGGATATGATGTCAGAGGGTGCGTTGGATTTGTCTTGGCCAAAGGAATTTAACAGTACTACCAGAATAAAAATTGAGCATGCGGTTCAAAAGTTACAGGCAGAAATGTAGCTAAAACTTTGACCAGCTGGTGGCGCTAGAGAGTTTGAGCTAGCAACCTGAATTTTTTTTTGGTGGGTCATGGAACTGACCAGAAAGACTGTGACAATTTGCAGAAGATTGTGACAATGGGTTACCAAGATATGACTTCACTTCCTGTTTGGCGACGTTTAGGCTGTTTTGATTGGCTGACGATGATGTCATAGCATGCGTTGGATTCGTCTTGGCCCAAGGATTTCAACGGTACCACCAGATTTAAAATGGAGCATACGGTTCAAAAGTTACGGGCAGAAACATAGCAAAAAAATTGACCAGCTGGTGGCGCTAGAGAGTTTGAGCTAGCGACCTGAAATTTGTTTTGGCATGGACAAGAATGTCTGTGACAATTTGCAAAAGATTGTGACCATGGGTTGCCAAGATAAGACTTCACTTCCTGTTTGGCGACTTTTAGGCCGTTTTTGATTGGCTGTCACGGCCAAACGATAAAAGATAGAAACAATTGAAGGCACAAGTTTTGTTAGGCTCAGTCCAGAGATGTTATATACCGAGTTTCAGAAAAAAATGTGAAAAATTGAGGGAGGAGACCCATTTTTAGTGATTTTCACAAAATTCAAAATGGCGGGAAAACTATCCAGGCGGAAAATGACGTCATAGGGTGCGTTGGATTCGTCTCGGCCCAAGGATTCCAGGGATACCAAGTTTTTGGAAATTGGCCCAGCGGTTCAAAAGTTATAAGCAGAAATGTACATGCAACTTTGGCCTGCTGGTGGCGCTAGAGGGTTGGGGGTGGGGACCTAAAAATTACTGTGGGTAATGCTGACACGATCCTGAACGCGTGTGCCGATTTTCAGCATTTTCGACCATACAGTTCTATGGGCTGCCATAGACTCCCAGAGGAAAGTAAAATAATAAGAAACAGTACAAACACTATAAGGTGCCAGGCAGCTTCGCTGCTTGGCCCCTAATTATCATCACCAGAGCCGCTGACTGAACTGACTAGGCCTGGGACAAAATCATAAGAGAGGGCCCCGCCTTTCAGAACATTACATGTAACGAGGTTCAATTCTGGCCCCCTCTTTCCCTGGGCCCAGGACAACCCCGTTTGTCCCCCCCCATCGGCTTCCCTGATCACCAGGGCCGCTGATGGCTTTGACCAGGCCTGGGACAAAATCATCAGAGAGGGCCCCTTGTCGTAAGGGGTTCCTAATTCGGGGCCCCACTCCTTTCCTATAGGGCCGGGACCGTTTGCCCCACCCCTCACCACTGGCGGCATTCCTGATCATCACATCTATTCAATGGCATATGAATGTCGTAATTATACAGAAATTGATGCTATTACAACCTAACAATTTCAATTTCAGTTAAAAACTGAAACAGTTCGGTATGGAATCACAAATCTATCATAGCCAGATTACCATTGGAAGAAGAGAATAGTTCTTTGATTGGTCCCTTTTTCTTGGAATCCGAAGTATAGGCTACTTGCATACTGTGTGTGATTCTGCTTGAGTATGACGAGTCTGGGCTGGACTGGTAATCTGACATAGGGGGTGGATTCCAATCTGTGGACTTCCATCCTCCCTCGCTCACTTGCCTGCTTGTGACCTCATGATGATGTCACTGACAACAGAAAATTAATTCAATATCTTGCAAAAGCTCAATTCCAATGTCATTTTCTCATTTGCAATTGGGATAGTGAATGAAGAACAGTCCCCCAAAAGCTATTGTGGCTAGGGTGACAGCTGAGAAACTATATTGATTTCTCCACGGAGGCGGGGCCAGGCCACAAGCACAAGTGGAGGACGGGAGTGTGCATATTGGAATGCACCCAGGGAGTTTCCCATCACCCCTGTTGCCACCAGGGGCCACATCTGAGTGCCCTGATCCTTGCGACTATATGCCACTTGTCTTTTGGTCTAAACGTTCTGATTCTTGTGGATTTTGTGCCATTTTGATATTTTATAATTGCTACCAAGACCGCAAAACCGAACAATGCCTCAAAGAAAAAAAACACTCATAGAACACAGGACCAGTGTTTTATTTTGTATTTTTTACTTATCTATTCAGTTTTAACCACCAGCTTACTGTACACAAACATGTCAGCATATCAGCCATAGCTTGTGATGTGCTTTAACCTTAAAGAGTGTGGGTTTTTGAACATTCTATAAAAACAATGCGTTCTATAACAATGCAAGATTCTACAATTCCATATTGTATTGAATGACCCCTAGAATTCTATAGAACTTTCACTGCCCGAACATTCCCGTCACACCGGTATGACGGTACACTCTTAAAGGTTAAGTGTGTCAGTAGCAACTTGTTCTGTAAACCATTGACACACTAAACACTTGCCATTGAATTACTCTAGCTACAGCTAAACTGTAGGGCAGCTTATATATAGGCTACCCGGATATTTTGATACAGGTAGACCTTTCCCTTCGTTTGTGCCTTTCGTTTACAAACAAACAGAGGTTTTTCCTCAAAATTCCTCAAAAAACTCAGCATTTTCTTTTAAAACTCCGGTTAGCATTTGTATATAAACAGAGATAAATGGAGACATGAATGGCGTTCTCCTTACCGTGCACAGGCTTAACGCATTTATGACAGCTCTCAGCAGCATATTGCATATTTTTCCTATGATGTGAACGAAAATATTTTGGTAAGAGCTGCGCAGAGAAGAAAAGTGTTTGTTTATCAAAATAGCCGGGTATAGCCCCTAAGTGTAACAGAAAATCGCATCTGTGATTGCATCTGCATCAGCCAGAAAGGAAGTCAATCAGCTGTTTTTGTCTTAGTTATTTGCTGTCCATTGCCCCCCGAATTTAAATGCAATGAATCTTCCACTTTTGTTGCCTTTCTCTTTCATTATCTTTTTGACTTGATAATTGGAAGAATCCTGACATACAATGAGCACTCCTTGTTGCTCCGTCTTCCTTTCTTTCTTTCTTTTTCCTTCTTTCACTTTCTTTCTCTATCTATCTATCTATCTATCTATCTATCTATCTATCTATCTATCTATCTATCTATCTATCTATCTATCTATTGTTCTACCGTTCTATCTATCAATTTATCTATCGATTTATCTATCTATCTATCTATCTATCTATCTATCTATCTATCTATCTATCTATCTACCTATCTATCTATCTATCTATCTATCTATCTATCTATCTATCTATCTATCTATCTATCTACATAGTTTCTTTCTTTCATTTTTTTCTTTCTTTCTTTCTTTCTTTCTTTCTTTCTTTCTTTCTTTCTTTCTTTCTTTCTTTCTTTCTATCCCCATACCGTATGGTATCTCCCCTGTCCTGTCCTCACTCCCTGCGGTCCCTGAGCGCGGGGGGCAGCCGGGTGCACGATGAGCAGGGCGCTCCGCTCCTGTCGTGGAGGTTGTAGTCAAACGAGGGCAGGACGACCACGCTGGGGTCGGGTTCCGGAGGCGGAACGACGTTCTCCATAGAACTGCTCAGCATGATGTTCTCCACCAGGCACATGATCGCCGCGTCGATGTTGGTGTCGTCCTAGACGGGGCGACAGGGGAAAGAAAGACATTACAAGTAAGATGAGAGGGGGACCAGTAGGACATCCATAAGACGCCGCCAGAAAAGAATAGCACCCACAATCGCTACATACAGTAGATGTTTGTGTCTTCCGACAAGATTGACCAAATAAAAGAGGCACATGTTTCAGGGCAACTACTGATGTTTGTATCGTCCTAGACGGGCAGAGAAGATAGGAGAAAGGAAATACACTTTACAGTTTTTCTCGATTGGTTTGGCTAATTTCTCGAAACTGAGATGACATTCTCAAAACAACACGGACAAATCCCCAAACCAACTTGCAATATCCCAAAACAGAATGGCATTTTTCATTGCTTTCATCAGATATCAAATGCTTTGTACATGTCTCAAATGTTTAGTACATCTCTGCAGATGGATATGTACAAATACCCTTCAGTTGACACATTCAGCATACATTCAGCACATTTTCCAAATAAATTGACCTTGCTTATCTAAACGAATTAGACAATTCTCAGTCTAATGGTTGCCCTCTCCAAAACACGTCAGCATTATTTCATTGTGTGAGTCAGCATATGCAAAGTGGTCTACGCAATTCCCAAAACAGTCAAGGACATCATATTTTAAGAATTTCATTACATAGTAAATTCATGACAGTGTTCAACAGGTCAGATGGTATTGTAACTTTACTAGTTAGTAGAAAATAATTTTACAACCGTGTATACTACAGTTTCCTCTGTTATTTGGCTAATTTCATGGCATTTTTTCAAACGACATTCTGTTTTGAACAATTGCTAGTTGCTTTGGCATTTGTCCATGTTATTTTGAGAATGTTATCTCTGTTTTGAGAAATGAGCCAAACCCATGAGAAACCTGTGATATATGGACATTACTTTCTGTATATGAATTTACAGTAAAGAAAGTTACTGATAAATGTCCTTGGTAAATTATCTGTGTTGTCAAACTTCAATGGTTTCACTCACTTTTTCATTTTTATACATAGTCGAAATCTGTTAGCTGAACGTAGATAAAACACCTAACCATTTTGACTGGCAGTGCTTACACAATGGCAAAGGGACAATGTATTTTGGGGGTACTGATGATATATGTGGGGAAGAAATTTAGTTTTGACACATGGGTAAACTGTTTTTGGGGTGATATGAGCGAGTGATGAGGATCCATGTAGTTATGCTGAACCATCCAGTTTATTTTGACAGAAGGACTAAATGAATGCAAATGAGCCAAAGCAATTGAGAAGGATCTATGCCATTTTGATGGTACTGACTATTTATATGTGAGACGGTTTAGTGCTGATGCAAGAATGAGGTGTTTTGGGAGGTATATGACATTTTGCTAGTTATCTGAACTGTTGTGCAGAAGTGTAAGAATGTTTGGCCAAATGACCCAATGGTTATAGGAATGTCATCTCAGTTTCAAGAAATTAGCCAAACCAATCGAGAAAAACTGTAAAACAAATAAATAAAAAAAATTTAGGGGCTTTTATGCCTTTATTTGACAGGACAGTCGAAGATGGTGACAGGAAGCGAATGGGACATTGAGACGGGGTGGGATCGGGAAATGACCCCAGTCGGACTCGAACCGGGGTCCCCGGGGTTGGGCATGCAAGCCCAAATGTGGGGGGCTTAGCGCGCTGCGCCACAGCGCCCCCGGAAATACACTTTTGATGAGAAATTCAGTCGTAACGCAGGGCTTTCATGCCCACGGCGGCCTGGGTTCAAATCTGGGCAGGGTCATTTCCCAAAGCCTAGCCCATCTCTCCCTCCCCATCAATTCCTCCTGTACTGTTTATGACTACACCTCCTCATTTATCCTCTCATAACAAAGGCAAAAGACCCAAAAAATAGAAATGTAGTTGCTGTGCTTATATCGATCTTGGTAAACAACAGAGAGGGAAATGGATTCTAAGGAACAGTAGCAGACACTTTCTATTTTTTTGTGTGCCTTTGTTATGCTGCTGTTTGACATAGAGATTTACATGCCCATTGCTGAGTATCGTGAGGCGCCATTATGGTTATCACCACATCAAAGTTTAAATCGTGCTAGACACAGATGGAGAGGAGAAAGAAAGACATTTAGATGAGAGAGGGATCAGGGGCCTATGCTACAGTAAGAAGCTGGTTCAGGAGTAAACCAGGTTTAGTTACAGTAAGAGGTAAATCATCTAATACAGTGGTTCTAAAACCTCTTTTGAAGAAACGCGCCCCTTGGCCTCATCACAAGCCTCCCAATGCCCCCTTGACATCATCATAAGACTGACAACGCCCACCCATCCTTAGTATTACTGTAAAAAAAAAATGGACTAATGCCCCCCTATGGCAACTATAATCACCGCCCCCTATCAGCTGTATCCTTCTCAACACCACCCTAGAGCTCTCTAACGCTCCCTGAGGGGCTGTACCGCCCCCGTTGAGAAACACAAATCTATGTTTGTGTACAAACTGTACTTTCCCCATCTCTTCCTCCCCATCATTTCCTAAAGGCCTACACCTCCTCAATATATCCTGTCATAACAAAACCCCAAAAATAGAAATGTACAGGTAGTTGCTGTGCTTATATGTATCTTCCTAGGTAAACAATATGATAGGGAGGGAAATGGATTTGAAAGAACAGAAGCAGACTGTTTCTATATTTTTTGTGTGCCTTTGTTATGCTTTTGTTTGACATAGAGATTACATGCCCATTGCTGAACATGGTGAGGAGCCATTATGGCAGTTCTGCCAAATGTACGATAATTGTAGCATTTGTACCATACTTTTATCCTCTGTACTACCAAAAACACATGATGTACGATAATGTCAGAGTTTTCATTCCGTTAATTTACAGTAGTTGCCCTGAAACATGGTTCGTGTAGTAGGCTACGGTCATTTCCTCCCCAAAAGCAACCACAAACGATAATTTTGATTGTTTAGGTGCGATAGCTCAACAGTTTCCATCTTTCACCACTGTATAATGGTAATCTGGAGCTACTGCCTGATTATGTACGTATATGATGTGTATGCTGGAAGGGGTGGTTGGAAGGGGGGTAGATGCAACGATCTGTTTAAGTGTTTTTGATTTGTGTTTTTATTCAGCGAGACCAAAGGCAATTTCATGCTGGCAAGACGATAAAGTCTATTCTATTCCATTCTATTCTATTCTATTCTATTCTATTCTATTCTATTCTATTCTATTCTATCACTGCATCAAAGTCTGTGTCATGTTAGACAGGGATAAGAGATGGATGGAATTTAGTTGAAGAGAAAATATAGTAATAGCTTTTCTTTAGTGCCAATTAAGGGAGATGGTGGCTCAGGTGGTTAAGGAGACTGCTCACTCGGCAACTGGAAGGTTGCAACATGATCTCCAAAAATTCCGTGCTCCTGGACACGGATGTTAAGGACACAAAATCTGTGTCCAGGAGCACGGATTTTGCCAAAATTCCGTGCTCCTGGACACAGAATTGTTTTCCGTGCTCCTGGACACGGAATTGTTTGAAGTGCTTTCTATTTCCACAGTCTTGTGTTTTCTCAGGATTTTTCTAATTTCAAATATTTTGTCTAAAAAAAACATTTCTTACTGACAGGTTTGGGTAAGGGATTGTTTTGGTCTGGGCACAGCTAGTTTTCTTTCATTCATTATATGAGTTTGATAGCCTAGCAACCAACTGGAAAAGGTATTTCTCAAAAATATGTCTTTAATGACAGGTTAAGGTTAGGGAATGTTTTGGTCAGGGCACAACTTAAATTGTTATAGCATTATTTTGTTTAGGATTAGCATTTGGTATGTATTTTTTAATGATAGAGTTAACACAGTGCTGTGGTAATAGCCTATAGAAAGCACTTCCGTGTGCCCATCACGGAAAACAATTCCGTGTCCAGGAGCACGGAAAACAATTCTGTGTCCAGGAGGACGGAATTTTGGCAAAAGCCGTGCTCCTGGACACAGATTTCGTGTCCTTAACATCCGTCTCCAGGAGCACAGAATTTTTGGAGATCAGGCTGAAGGTTGCATGCTCTGCCTGGCCCCATCCAACTATCCAAGGTGGACATTTCATTGGGCAAACCTAGGCAATTGCCAATAGGGCCATGACCAAATTTGTCCTCGAAAGAGGCCCCAACTGTCACACCAGTCGTGGTAAACACACCAAAAAAATAGGCTTGATCTTAATTTGTCACTTATGTAAAGTTATCTTCCACACACCGCGCTCCTCCGTCTTGCCGGTGCGCCTCCGAAGCAATCCAGCAGCAGGGAATGGATCGCACTCAACCTTTCTTCCCTCCTGTGGCTCCACTCTATTCTATCTTTGCAGGGACTGACATGACAGACGCCTCGGCCGCACAGAGCCCCCTTCAGTGTCACCATCACTTATGTAAAGTAACATAAGATACATACAGTATGAGACAAAACACTAAAATAGCACCAGAACACTGAATTCTATGTCTATATAGTGACTTTTGAGGGCTCCATGTTTATGTTCCGCCTATAGGGCCCCAGAATGACTAGATCCGCCCCTGGCCCCCATCCAAGTACACTTGAGCAAGATACTTGAGCAAGACATATTAGAAATTGCTCTTGTTGGCCTCTGTTGGCCTCTCGTTGGCCTCTGCTAACTGCGTGAGAGTGTGTGTGTGAGGATGGGTGAATGTGAAGTATATATTGTGTATAAGTGCTCTGAGTGCTCAAAGGAGGGGAAAAGCACTATATAATAAAGTCCATCCATGCATTTACTATTTTCCATTTCTCTTTCCCTCATCCATGCTGCTAGTATCAGTTAGGTCAGGTAGTAGTTGGAAAAGTGGAAGGTAAGAGAGAAGAGGAAGAGAGAACACAATCATTGTGCTGGTGGTTTTTTCTTCATACTATAGAACAGTGGTTCCCAAACAGGGGGTCAGGACCCCTGAGGGGGGTCGTGAAGGTACTGCAGAGGGGTCGCAGACATAACATTACATTACATTACATTGCACTTTGCTGACGCTTTTTTAAAAATCCGATTTACAGCTACGTGTATTAGCAGTGCAGGGTATTGGTTACAGTCCCTGGAGCAGTGAGGGGTCAGGTGCCTTGCTCAAGGGCACCTCAGCCATTGAGTGAGGTAGAGAGTGGAGGGTGGGATTTGAACTTGCAACCCTTTGATCTAAAGTCCATCTCCTTAACGACTAGGCCACGACTGCCCCGACATAAAAGACTGTTTGCATAAAAGCTTGAATATATGTTTGTATAACCTTTCCGGACATTGCTAGTACTGTACCAGTATTCACTTCAATGGGTAACAAATGTAGTAGCCTTTCCTCTGATTTACAGTACATTAAAGATTAGTCTTTTTTTGCATTTGGAAAATGGGAAGTGGGGGGGTCAGGAAAATATTCTTAGGTCCAGAAGGGGGTCCCCAGCAGAAAAAGTTTGGGAACCGCTGCTATAGAGGGTGGGAGAGATAGAGCGGGAAGCCGTGTAGAGGAAGAGAGAGCGGGAGGGTGATTAGAGTTAAAACATGATGACTATTACAGAATAAGAAGAAATATAACCCTGTCATAGAGAGGCGCTGTTATACTCTTATTGTCATTAAATTGTAATGACCATGTTTTAATTAGTTACTTACATAAGCTGTAGCAGGAGGAACAAAGGTAAGGGAGATTGGAAAAAGATGCAAAGTAGCGATAAAGGAATAGATTAAGTATAAAACGTTCACAGTTACCATCTACAAAGTCTTGTCTGAATTTTTTGAAACACCGCAACATGTAGTAGCAGATTCTGACAGGCAAGTATGTATGTAATTCTTGCATGAATGGAAACCTTCAAACTGTAATCAAAAGCTTTATTTTATGGTAACCAATGGCCCATTATACACTCATGCAAACACTCATTCCATTCAATCATATATTTTGGGCTTTGTGGACACGAGAGCATTGAAGGGGGTGGAGAGAGAGAGAAAGACAGAGGACAGAGAGCGAGAGAGAGAGGGGAATTGAACAATGACCTTGGGTCGGACCCAAACCAGGGTTCGCGGATTTATAGTATGGCGTCTGACCCACTGAGCCATGGCACCCCACAATCTCACAGTGTTTTACATGTAATCCCTTAACGCAGTTAGAGCCTCTGTTCTAACCTTATTGTCACCAAAATGGTAATGACCAGGTCATAATCGGTTACCTAAGACAACTTGACTTGTCATAGCAATGTTGTTATGATGTAGTTGAGTGTTTTTTGGTTAAGAGTGAGTGATGGTCACCAGGCAACTGTTGAGTCCTTGTTCTTAGTGCCACACGCATGCTGGACCCTCCTTTTATTCTGATGTCCCATTTTCCATTGAAGAGCACCTGCACTCCACTACTGTTTGAGACCCAAGCCAGCGCTTCCCCATCACTCTTTGTAGCCCCTGAAGTAGAGTAGAGTGTCGTTTATTGATCCCAGGGGGAAATTAAGGTGTCAAGTAGCATACACACATACATAAATGAATGCACGCTGTACTATCTGAGGCACGCTGTAATGGTCATTGAAAGATTAATTACCATAGTACTACACTACTATGACATAACAATGGCCCTTTAGCAATGGACTTGGTCATTTCCATTCTGGTAACTAACAACAAATCTACAATTGCCCATGCCTATGCCTGAGCGAACCTGATGAACCAGAGGCGTAACGCGTTGTTCGCTCTGAATAAATGAGCATTAAAGGGTCACTGTGCAGGAAATGGTCAAAAAAGGTACTGCAACTATGCTGCTCATTGAAACTAGGCTCCCTATTTCCAAATTTGATCTTTACATGAAAGTTTACTGAGTGATAAACCATATTTTCTAGTATGGTCCAATTACAGTCATTTTTGCAGCCAAAAATGGTTATTTTAGGAAATTCAAAATGCCTGACCATGGAGAAGATCCCCCTTTTCATGTAGGCCTATGAAAAGCGCATTTTTTTCAGTCATAATGAATACTTGGAATTTGGTGGTGGTGGTGGTAAGTATTCATGAAAAAGATAACATTAGTAAGTGGGCGGCATGAATTCAGGAAATAAACTCTCACACAGTGTCCCTTTAAGTCAAGAAAGTGTGCGGTAAACTTCTTTCTTTTGAAGTATTGAACACTCCTGCGTTTACCAACACCTAGAAGCTGTGCATGGATCTTTGAATTGTTACATTTGTTGTTGAATTGTTTTAAAGGGTTAACAGTGGTTCTCAACCTTTTTTGAACAAACGCCACCTTGACCTCATCGTAAGCCTCCTAACGTCCCCTTTAGTATTGAAAAATAAAATAGACTAATGGCCCCCAATAGGAACTAAGCCCCATCCCCCACTCTGCTGCATTCTCCTCAACGCCCCCTTAGGGCTTATCAACGCCCCCTGGGGGGCTGTAGAAACACTAGGTTAAAGGGACACTACAGGAAATGGTCAAAAAAGGTACTGCAACTATGCTGCTCATTGAAACTGGGCTGCCTATTGCCAAATTTGATATTTACATGGAGGTTTACTAAGTAATAAACAAATATTTCCTTGTATGATCCAAGTAGAGTAATTTTCGCAGCTAAAAATGGCTATTTTTGGAAATTCAAAATGGCGGACCATGGGGAAGATCCCCCTTTTCATGTATGAAAAGTGTAATTTCTCCAGTCATAATGAATACTTAGAATTTGACGGTGGTAGTAAATATTCATGAAAAAGGTAACATTAGTGGATTAGGAAATAAACAACTAAAAATCTCACACAGTGTCCCCTTAAGAATAGTGAACAGGCCTGTCGACGGGCCCATCTGCAGAAAGAGGCGACTGCACTACATCTACTATTATGTAATCTGCACAAAGTATTTTCAAAGTGTTGCACTTCACTGCATAATGACCCGGTATCTTATTCAGTAGGCCTATCTAAGCTACTGAATTGGCTCTTGATAAAAGAGAGGGTGCTATTCTGCAAGTCTGTTTACCTAGGCAAAAATCAGCTGAGCTCTCCTGCTCATCTAGCCCAGTATGGCATTCCACGTGCCGTTACGTAAGTTTACGGCTGCTCTGCTGTGCTGGCCCCATGTCAGGATGTTAAATTGAATTAAATTATTTTTTTAAAAAAAGTGTGCTCAACTCCCAACTGTTTCTTACAAGGTCTTTGGGTGCGAGCAAACAGCAAAGTTCATGTTTAGTAAAAAAGCCGCACTCTCGAGTGTAATTCTTGCAGTTTTAATCTACTGGGTGAGCATATCAGTAGATTAAAACAGCAAGAATTACACCCGAGAGTGCAGCTTTTTTTTAACTTAAATTTTAACTTTATTACTAAAAATTGAATTAAATTAAAATGCGGACGCAGTAGCTGGGGATGGGGGCCTAGCAAGGATTAGTGAAATGAAAGCCCACATGGGAAACTCCAACTCCCATTGTCATTGTGACACAGCACTCCACAGCACACACGTGCACACTGCACACAACGAAAATGAATTCATGCCTCAACCGTGCAGGGGGCACCCCCCCAATGGCGGCCCAAGGGAGCAGTGCAGTGGGAGGGTACCATGCTCAGGGTACCTCAGTGATGGAGGAGGATGGGGGACAGCACTGATTAATTACTCCCCCCCACAAACCTGGCGGGTCGGGAGTCGAACCGGGAACATTTGAACTTCAGATCTGACGCTCTAACCACTCACCCATTATAGTGTTATCTAGGTACTTGCCTCAAGTCAAGTCCAAATGCTGCATTATTAAATGCAATAATGACAATTAACTTGCAAACAAACTAACTTGCACACAAATTTGTGTTTACTTTAACCCCTTAAGACACGGCATTATAAATGAGCGGTTACCAGAATGGCAATGACCAAGTCGTAATGTATGACTAAAGGCCCCGTGCACTGTCATAGTAGTGTAGTACTATAGTAGTTAACTTTTCAATGCCTATTACAGCGTTCCAGAGGAGGTACGGCGTGCATTAAGGGGTTAACGGTTTGCCATGCAGGGCATTACAGTAAATGAGAATTGGACTTCTAGTTTCTAGTCCTTTCAAATGTGGTATTGGTGTGAATTTTGACACTGTTATGAAAGCAATATGATTATGATGTTAATGATTAATGATGATGAATATGAGCAGGATGATGATAATTATCGGTAACACTGTAGAATAGCTATCCCTAAAAAGCTTTATAAACATGTTATTAACTTTTATTGATGAACCGATCGTAAACAAAACATTTTTAAATGTTTGTAAATGAGTAAGGACCGAACTAAAAAACAGTGGTTTCAAGCCTTCTGGACTTTGGAGGAAAAACTTCCAGGACCGACGTGACTGTGCTGTGTCTGCTGTGTTAACATAGTAGGCTACTTCTTAATAATTTACAAACATTTGTTAATGTTTTCTTGATAATTAGTGTATTATTTATAAAGTGATTATTCCTTTAATCATTATTAGGCTAAGTGAACAAGGTCATCAGATTAAGTCTTAAAAAATATGCACATTCCACCTCACTGAGGCCAGGTGCAGGAGCAAGAGTGAATGCTATATCAATGACACTGCCCCCTTGCGCATGGGTAAGGCATAAATGCAATTTTGTTGTGTGCAGTATGCACTTGTGTGCTGAGGAGTGCTGTGTCACAATGATAATGGGAGTTGGTATTTCCCAGGTGGGCTTTCATGCTTTCATCTAATGATACATCTTTATTGTAGCTTAAGTGCCTTTCAAAATACCCAAGGTGACTTCACACTAAAACAGGTCAGAGCAGTAAGAGCATGAATGAAAGCATGAATGAATTCATACAACACAACTAAAACTTCATCTGATCCATCCAACTCACCCTGGCCGATGTCTCATACCAGCCCACGAAGCCGTGCTCCTTGGAGAAGGCGTCCAGCTTGGGCATCTTGGAGCACAGGCCGTACTGCTGCTGGTCACACTTGTTGGCCAGGAGCACCACCGGCACTGGCCGGCCGTTGGAGAGCGCCACCTGCAGGAGCGGCATGGGAAATGCAGGCACACTCAGAAATGGCACGACGTGTGTATGTGTAGTCTAACTAAAAAAAACGAATCTTACTTAGCATCTGCACTTGTTCTGTGTATTTCCTGTGCACTTTCCATCTGCTATTGATGTTGACTATGATTATGTCCTCGATTGTAAGTCGCTTTGGTTATAAACTGTCTGCCAAATGCAATGTAATGTAAAATAAGTTGAGGTTGAAAATTGATCACATTCCAGGATATGGTGCAGGACAAAGGCTGACTGATGGTTTGGAGTGATGAGTTTGCACACCTAAAATCCTTTAAAAATGCATTCCTGATCCCTGGGGTATGTCACTATTTTGGGGCTTTTGAGTCCTACTGGAGACATTGAGAATGGACTAGCTCCGAAACGTCTGTCTCTCCAGTTAACCTTAGACTTCTGTTGTATATTTTCGGCTTCAATACACTTTTTCACACAAGTCTTGTGTGCGCCTCCTTTTTTCCATTATCTTGAGTGATTACTACTTTTTGGGAGTGCTCGCACCAAGCAATACACGAGTATTAAGTTCAAGGCGCAGACGCCGATCTTTGTTGGTCTTTTGTCAGTCACTATTTTGAGGCTTAAAACAGTTAAAATCATTGGCCAGAGTTTATAAAGGTGGTTAAGTGTCTTATTAGGTGTTGTCTTGCTTTAAGACAAGTTAAAAGAGGGAGTTTGTAGCTAAGCTAGTGAAAGTCAATGGATCACTCTAGCATGTGTGATCCATTGACCCTCACTAGCTTAGATACTTACTCCCTCCTTAAAAGAAGACAACGCCTAACATGAAAAATACGACACTTTACCACCTTTATAAACCCAGGGCAACAATTTTAACCGTATTCAGCCCCAAAATAGTGACATACCGCTTTAAAATCCCTTTGAAATGCATTCCTGAGCCCTGCCGTGGTAAGGCACTGTCTTACTACTCTGGCGACTCGAGTTCGATTCCGGTCAGGGTACTTTGCCGATCCTTCCCTTATCTTAGTAATGGGACTTCTGAACAATCATTTCCAATAATAAAATGCAAAAGTTAAAAAATAAATGGTGGCTGGATACAACATTTTGCAATGAAACTCTGTAGCCCCTTAGTGCATGCCGTACCTCCTGTGGCACGCTGTAATAGGCATTGAAAGTTAACTACTGTAGTACTACACTACTATTACTATTACTGCTACTATAGTACTACACTACTACAGTGCACGGGGCCTTTAGTAATACATTACGAGTTGGCCATTGCCATTCTGGTAACAGCTCATTTATTATGCCTTAATGTCTTAAAGGGACACTGTGCAGGAAATGGTCAAAAAAGGTACTGCAACTATGCTGCTCATTGAAACTGGGCTGCCTATTGCCAAATGTGATCTTTACATGAAAGTTTACTAAGTAATAAACAAATATTTTCTACTATGGTCCAAGTACAGCCATTTTTGCAGCTAAAAATGGCTATTTTTGGAAATTCAAAATGGCGGACCATGGAGAAGATCCCCCTTTTCATGTATGAAAAGTTCCATTTTTCCAGTCATAATGAATGCTTAGAATTTTATGGTGGTAAGTATTCATGAAAAAGGTAACATTAGTGAATGGGCAGCATGAATTCTGGAAATAAACAACTAAAAATCTCACACAGTGTCCCTTTAAGGGGTTAAACACTACCTTGGAGTCGAGGTCCCCCTTCCACTTGAGGACGGCCTGGAAGGTGGAGAGGCGGGTCATGTCGAACACCACCAGCGCCCCCACTGCCTCCCGGTAGTACACACGCGTCATGTTGCCATACCGCTCCTGCCCTGAACGCACGCAGACACGCACGCACAACCACGAGCGCGCATTCGCGCACGCACGCACACACACACACACACACAATCATGCGTGCGCACACAACCATGCACGCGCACATACACATACGNAAGCACACACACACACACACACACACACACACACACACACACCATAATCATCATCATCATCATCAATAGCACACACCCGCGTCATGTTACCATACCTCTCCTGCCCTGAACGCACGCAGACACGCACGCACGCACACACACACACACACACACACACACACACACACACACACGCACGCAAGCAAGCACACATGCACGCACACACACACTCGCATGCACGCACGCACGCAGACACGCACGCACGCACGCAGACACGCACGCACACACACCATAATCATCATCATCAATAGCACACACACGCGTCATGTTGCCATACCGCTCCTGCACTGAACGTACACACACACACACACACACACACACACACACACACACACACACAGCTGACCAGTGTCCGTTGACTCTGCACAAGGATGAAAGTGGTCTCTATTTTGGAGCGGAAGCGTACAGTTTCACTATGGATGGCTGTCTGATGGGTTTTATTTACTCCAAAGGGGTGTCGCGCCTGTAGGTTTGTAACCGGGAGAGTGCGTAGGGTCCACAAAGTAATCAAATGAAGCAGCAAGGAGGAACTCGCACACCACTGATGCCGATGCACAAAGAAATGTAATGCATAAGGCAAATAAAGAAAGTCAAGTCAAGTCAAGTCAAGTCAAGTGGGTTTTATTGTCAATTTCTTTACATGCACTGGTCAAACAAAGAATTTGAAATTACATTTCAAAAGTGCCATCCAGTGAAGTGCGAAACGTTTTCGGTCCTTCAGACCATCATCAGTGCCAAAAAAGAGCTTTTGGCACTGATTTGTGCATCGCCATCAGTGGTGTGCGAGTTCCTCCTTGCTGCTTCATTGGCTGATGGGTTTTGTTGTTTACTTTGTCAGTGGCTGGTAAACATTCACATTTTGCAACGTTTATTTCAATCCCGGACAGATTGGAGTGCTTAGCACTTAGCAGTCTGGTGCAAAAAGCCAGCTGTACTAAACAAGCCCAATATAATATAGTGCCATGCATGTTGAGGCCACTTGATGATGTCAAGAGCACATCACATCACATCACATCACACAGTGCATTTTCACAGCTACCCCAAGACAATGCCGTAGCATGGCCTGGCCTTGTGCAACATGTGGGTTAGTTGCCTGTTGAAACCACCAGTACTGCAGGTTTGTTGATGTTTGTTTGTTTGTTTGTTAGGCCTCTGGTTATGGCCAAACATTACATCCCGAATTACTACAGAGCCAAAGTTTGTTAGTGAGATGATAAGTGTTGAGAGGAGGGCCGCTGACAGCTTTTGCTGGCCCCAGGACAAAATTATCTGAAAGGGCCCCCTGCCCAATACATACAATGTAATAACAGGGACCCAATTCTGGGCCCCTTATTATCTCCCTGGGGGCCGGGATAACATACCCCGTTGTCCCCCCCCCTGTCGTCGGGCCTGGTTGAGAGCGCTGGCTGGCAAAATAACTTCAACTCTCTCAATACAGTTTGTGTGCCTCTGAACAAGACATGATGCAAACTAACCATCAGTGTGAGGGGCTGTTATTGCCGCAGTACACAAGGTAAGCTAGAACCTACTCTCACATGATTTCAATGTAGAGAGGAGAGGACACACACAGGCAGGGCACCAGCTGATGACAGGAGCACGAGACACGCATTCTCTCTACTTAGAGAATTCTGCCACGAGGGATGGGACGGACAGGCAGGCAGACAGACAGACAGGGGCAGGTCTATCTGCACAGAATGCTGACCGTGCGTAAGTGACACAAACAGTGCGCACTTGTCAAACAAACTGGGGAAACTTGGCAATACAGTGTCCATTATTCCTCACCCACGACGAATGGCCACTAATTGTAAACTGCGTTTACTTGCTACAGCATGCCACATGATGTAATCTGTAGCCTAAACCACACGCATACAACTAGAACTACAGAATGCAAATTGGTGTTAGAAACACTCGTGGACATTTATAGACAGTCGAGTGAATTCTGGTTATTTGAGCATTCACGCCTATGTCACAGCAGTTCCCTTTTGTGTTGCACCACTTTGTCGTGTTTTACTGCGAGCTTAATGTTAGGTCTTATCAGCCTGTCATGTGCATGGATGTTGTTAGTCACCTCTTCCTGGCGACGTAAAAAAACCGACATTCGCACAGCTCGCATTACGCATGCATTTTCCTCAAAGCACATGCATTCAGTGCTGCTGTTTAGCAGCCAGAACATCATTTCCACTTACATCCAACGCAATGTGCACGACAGTACAACTTAATGGTGCAGGGTTTCAAGGATGACGTCACATAAACTTGTAAAGTTTTAATTATCGATAAGATGTACAGGTTGCAATGCATACATACCAGCAATGTCCCATAGCTGTAGGCGCACAACAGTCTGGTGGTCCCAGTTGAGCACTTTCAGGGCGAAGTCTACTCCTATGGTTGCTCGGTAGTGTTGAGAAAAGATATGATGGACATACCGTTTGATAATGGACGTCTTGCCAACTCCCAAGTCGCCTATCACAAGAACCTTCAGCAAACGTTCCTGTTGCATTGCTATGTTGTGGAAAGGGTCTTCAATAGGTTGCTCTGTTTTTGCATCAGTGATGTGGTGATAGACCAAGATTCGAAAACACCAATAAATATTTCTTTAGGCTATAGGCTTATTCATTAACTTCATATTTAAAAGATGCTGCATCGCGACTATAACAACTTGGCGAGACAGTCTTATCATTCTCCTATTGCTGAAGTCCGCGGTCTAAACTTTTTAAGAGACCATCTGTTCTTGCCTGGTCATCTGAGGTCTGTCAAAGTGCTGTCAGATCATCGTGACGCGTGTCTCAAAGCAAGCGACGCAGTGAAGTAAACAAGTTTAAAATGCAATCCATCTTCCAGCGTTCCCTTCCTCTCCATACGCCTCGCTATACCTCACATCAACCTGCCAAATTGTTGTGGTGTTTGGGACAGCACCCATACACGACCCACCCCCGACAGAAACTTCGCACTCGTGTTTTTTGTAGGCAAACACTGAAGCTAGGAAAACTACATTACCAACTATGCACAGACAAGAACACTTCCGGCCTGCCTCCACGTTCTTTGACCGTAAATCAAAACAAACCAAAGTGGCACTAGAATTGTTTCCCGGAAAACGGAATAAATTAAACGGACTCAACACAAAGTATGCTTATCGTTTTATTGGTTTTTAAGCAAAATGTATCTCTGTGTCTGTCAAATTTAATTTCATACAACTTCTGGGACAAGTTTGTATATTTGGACATCCGCCTTTGTCTATTTTTCACAGGTGTGGCCCAAAATCCAATTTCTCTGAAAACAATTTACTGTTCTTTATAATCTTTCACGCACATTTAAATGACAGTTTAATTCTAAAAGCGGACACAACACACTAGGCATGACAACTGTTTGATAGGACCAAATATTTCACTGCGCAACTAGTGCAGGCTTTACGGCGGTGGTGCTGATGCGGGATGAGTCAGGCTATATGGTGTTGCTGATGTTGCTGCCATTTCATCAGCAAAAATTCCGCACATTTCTTCATCTTCAATACATGGAGTGAAAATAACACACCCCAATATCACCGTTAGAGCATCAGTCGATTCGATACGTGCTTGCGCCAGTGTTGCGTGTGTCACGACTGTTTTTGAGGCTTATTTCGACAAGAACAAAGACGGACTGGCTGTGCCCCTTTTTCCATCGGATATTGTCGAGAATTAATCATAACAGGAGGCAGACGGCAGCGTGCGTAAAGGTGTAACTGTGTTGTCGCACGTTTATGCGTTTCCAAGAGGGACTGTTTTACTGTGTGCTTTCGAGACCATCGAGGGATCCCTTCGCCGACATGGAACTCGCCGTTTCCCAGCTCTGAACGGCTCGATCAAACACAGTAAGCAGAAACCACTTTATGCTCTGCCTGTGGCCCTAGTGTTATTCGTACCATGCTAACGCCGTGATTGCAAATAGCAACACAGGCCTTTAGCCTCGTAGTAGATTGTTTATCCATTATGCGTAGTGTGGATGAAAACAGGTGCAAGGATTACGCAATCAAATAAAGGCGTTTTTGGAATGGATGATAGTAGGCGCAATGCCAACAGCTGCCCATCTGTCAAAGCAGCGGTGATTCTTTTAAGAAAAACAGGCCCATCATTTGCATCATCTAGGCTACTGAACGTCTGGATGCTGCGGTTGCTAAGCTATAGCTTGTAGGAAATGGTGTATCACAGTTGGATAATTGGAGGGCGGTAGGCTTCATGCGCGATAGGCGCATCACTGCTTTTTGGGCACTTTGTACAACTACAGAGAGCTGAAAAGACGTTTTGCGCACAGCCAGACGCACTGTTTTCAACATTTGGACAGACTAATGTGCGGCGGGTTTGATTCGACGTGGTCATCATCGCTCAATATAGGGCCTCAGTTCTCCAAACAAGGGTCCTTCCAAGATAGCATATCATGTGCTAAAAGACCGTGATAAATTACTTCCCACGAGAAATGTGTGATAAAAACACACAATTACTACAATAACGCGCAGCAGGAGGAATTGGTTCAAAGCGCATTAGCTGCGGTTGTGTAAAAACAAATGGGGAGGGATGTGAGCATACTCAAGTGTCATCCTCATTTGAGAAGGCCTGTAGGCTAATTGACTTCCAGAGTACTATGTGAAAGCAGACTGCCATGTCATGTGTTCTTTATTCATATGGGGGACCTACTACACACACGCACTTCAACCAGTTACTGCGCACACATTGGGGAATTTGGGAAAGATTAGTGTATGACCCAAGGCCCGTGGTGACTCCCAAATCGCAGGGCGAGCAACGCACAACATAAATGCCAAGATTGTATTCCCCACACACAGACACTTGCATTACAATTATTTACAGGGGCTGCTATTTGGGCCACGCACGAAGAGTAGTGAAATAGTGTCAAGATGGTCGTTTTGTTCCGGAGTATCATTTCACTTTGAAATACATTATCATTTGCTTATGGCTGTGTAGCGTAACGTAACGTAACGTAACGTGCGCTCCTCACCCGACTCTACCAACAGACCCGGGGCGACATGGAGGCGATATGGCTGTACCAGTTCCGACTGATTGTCATCGGTGACTCCACCGTGGGGAAGTCGTGTCTGATCCGGCGCTTCACGGAGGGCCGGTTCGCCCAAGTGTCAGATCCCACCGTGGGGGTGGACTTCTTCTCTCGCCTGGTGGAAATCGAGCCGGGCAAACGCATCAAGCTTCAGATCTGGGACACCGCCGGCCAGGAACGCTTCAGGTGGGCTTGACATTTACATTGACACTAGGTCACGTTGATACTGGGGGTATCACAGATAGAGCACAGGCAGACAGACACACAGACATACAGATAGACAGATAAACAGATAGATAGACAGACAGGTAGATAGTTAGATAGATAGACAGTAGACTGACAGATAGACAGATAGATAGACAGATAGATAGATAGATAGATAGATAGATAGATAGATAGATAGATAGATAGATAGATAGATAGATAGATAGATAGATAGATAGATAGATAGATAGATAGATAGGCCCAAGGAAGCTGTGTATAAGATGGGCGTGAGTGGAGTGGAGAAGGGTGGGCGTAGAGGAAGAAGGTGGAAAGAAAGAAAGAAAGAGGTGATGAGGCACGTTAATTTCTGTCAGTTGTATACTGCATGGGATGGACCCACCTATTGTGCAGTTGACCAAGGGGTTGTCAAAATTGACTAGCCAAATGCACTATTGAAAATGTGCCACCTTCCCCTCTGCAAGGTGCAAAGATGCAGCAGCAGCAGCAGCAGCAGCAGCAGCTGCAATAGAGATTGCAATACAATATTGTCAGGAATTGAACCTTCAAACCTTGAATACATACAAGAATGTCACACCTCTCCAGTTCAGAATAATGGACAAAAGACCGAAGCTTGAAATCAATATATCACATTCAAACATTTTAAAGAGGGAGAAGAAATGTCAAAACCTGGATAGATGCCAAACCCAACAGCCTTTGCATTCCATCCAATGCTGTCAAATGAGTATTTTTTGTTAGTCAAATATTTATTTCCTTGGCTAAGTTAAGAGCTCTTCACAGAGATCCTCTGGGCATTTTGTAACTTCGAGGCTGCACCGGGGCCGAGTCAGTGAAGCACAATAGTGAAAGACTCAATGGGAAACTCCAATGACACCACACAACACAGCACACACAGTGTGCACCATGTACGATACGATAGTACTTTATTGTCAGTTTGCACTGAAATTCATTTTGCATTGCTGAGAAAGACTTGTTTAAGACAGGACATGCACATAACATCACAAGACTATTGCACATGTGCCATGCTCCACATGCATAAGAACTAACTACCAAATACAGACATATAGACATACATACATACATATACATTACAACCCACATAACTTGAAGACATTACCATTGTGGAGTGATACCATTGTGGATGTAATTGCCTTTATGCC
The DNA here is from genome assembly GCF_034702125.1 of Engraulis encrasicolus. Classification (NCBI taxonomy): domain Eukaryota; kingdom Metazoa; phylum Chordata; class Actinopteri; order Clupeiformes; family Engraulidae; genus Engraulis; species Engraulis encrasicolus. The sequence goes on along the minus strand of NW_026945830.1, from coordinate 241,808 downwards.
TGTCTCACAAATGCAACAGGCGACCCAAGAGAGTGGTGGGGTGGGTCTGTAAGTACCATGTGCTCAGGGTACGTAGCCTCGTTCGTGGTGGAGAAGAGGGTGGAGGAGGGCAGGCGGTGTGGGCACTCGAACCAGCAAACCTTCCACTACAAGCCTACAATAACCACTTGCCATTGACCATTGCCCATATTGTAATACTGACAGATGCCATCAATTGAGTGAAGAATGGGTGTGTTTGATAAACATTTAATGAACATTTTAATATATAGTTTTGTTTAATGTAGGCCTAGTATATTATTGTACATGCACAGTAAAAACTGGAGTGTCAATTTTACTCTTTAAGAGTTAAATTTAACCCCCTGTCAGATAACATTTGGTCCCGCTCAAAAATAGAGTAAAATTTACTCTTTGGCCAGTGTAAGATTTTTAGAGTTAATTTTACTCTATTTTGTGTCAAAATTAACAATGAGGTGTGTAAAAATATTTAACACTATAGACAGTGTAAGATTTTCAGAGTTAATCTGACTCTACATTGTGTCGAAATTGACAATGGAATGTGTAAAAACACTGATCTCTTTACACTGCCAGAGTAAAATTATTTCACTACATAGAGTAGTTTCCATTATTGAAATACACTAAATAGTGTATATTTATTTCATTTTATATTAAATTAGTTCACTACATAGAGTAGTTTCCATTATTAAAATACACTACATAGTGTGTATTTATTTCATTTTATATAAAATTATTTCACTACATAGAGTAGTTTCCATTATTAAAATACACCGCATAGTGTATATTTATTTCATTTCATATAAAATTTGTTCACTACATAGAGTAGTTTCCATTATTAAAATACACTACATAGTGTATATTTATTTAATTTTATATAAAATTAGTTCACCACATTGAGTAGTTTCCATTTTTAAAATACACTATATAGTGTACATTATATTACTGAAATAGTATTGCTTTTAACTGCTATAACATAAGAAAATACATACAATCAAAGTACTGTAGCAGCATTTATTTGCCAATAACCCCTCGGAGAAAACAATATGGTTCAATATACATAGCGAGTCATTCTCTCCATTCTTGGATAAGGAAGATGAACATGAAAAGCAACAAAATCTTTTTTTCTTTTTGGAAAAGCAACAAAATCTTTGTCCGAGTCACTTCAGAAGCAAATAAATGTTCTTGAACAGCTTCTGTAAATAAAGGTAAGGTGAGCAGCACCTTTTTGTCCTGTATGATCACAACTGAATGACTGACTCTTTTGCATGCTCATGAATTTTCTGGACAATATCTTCCAAAAGTAGTCACAACAGAACACAACAGACTGGGCAATACCTGCTGCTTTTAGATCGGAAATGACAGAGGCACAATTATTTACAAGGTGCTGTGAGGATAATGCTGGCTCTGACTCAACTTCTGCCCCATATGGCTGTTCTGCTGGATTACCCCCCCCCCCCCAAAAAAAACAAAAAACAAAAAAAACAACTATTGAACAAACATGAGCATCCCATTTGGCCACATTGAAGATAAAGAGTCCTTCCCGTACAGAGCCCATGTAATAATTTGAGATGCCTTCCAAGATTGTTTGTTTACTCCACCAAGATCATTTAGAAAGCACTAAATTGTTTAAGGTGATACTGTCCCATTTTTGGAAATTATTTTACACCTCCCCTTCAGTTCAATAATAGGGTTTTACCGTTCTCCTTTACTTTCAACTGTTCTCTGGGTATGGCAGTGCAAACTTTACCTCCAAGCTAGCAGTTAACATTGAGTCCTATGAAACCAGCTGGTGGCTAACTGGTGTCATAGGACTCAATGTTAACTGCTAGCTTGGAGGTAAAATTTGCACTGCCATAACCCGAGAACGGTTGGAAGAATAGGAGACCGGTAAAACCAAGGGGAGGTGTAAAATAAGCTTTTTCCAAAAATGGGACAGTGTCACTTTAAAGGACCACTTCAGTCAATTTCAATAAGCTGTTGCATTGCTCACGCTACCCTTGACTTGTCAGAACCCGGTGATGCCAATTTTTTTCTTTCAGAGAGCTGAGCTATTGTAATGGGGGCAGCTTTTGTTTACTTTTTAAAAATTCTTGACATAGGCCTACTACAAATATTTTCTCAAGAGGTACCACTGTTTGCTAGTTGTCTGCTGATGTTGCATAACCTTTTTAATGTTTTTGGGAATAAATCAAGATGTTTTTTTTTTATGTAAACAAACACCTGCCCCCATTACAATGACCAGGATCTCAGAAAAGGCTGGAAAAAAATCTCAGGTACTGACAAGTCCAGGGTAGTGTGAGCATTACAGCTGCATGTTGATAGTGGCTTAAGTTATCCTTTAATTGAGTCTAACGCACCATTCTAGCTCGTAACTCTGCAATTCTTGGCGTTTCCTTAGTTTTCCCTACATCAATGTTGTAAATGGAAGTTTGGAGAAAAGTGAAAAAGTTGTTCAAGGCAGGACTGTAAGATGTACCAAAGACAAAGTGGGCCTTGAAGAGTTCATCCAGGGCTCCGACTGAGGTGGTGCCTTGGCATGGAAGTGCGTGCTTGTCGATGGCAATGAAGAAGGAGTGAATGCTGCTTTTTGTGGGTCCCTGTGCAAGGAGGTAGGGCTGACGGCTTTCAGTGATGTTGTCTAGATGCTGCTGCAGGCTTGTTCCCGTCTATGACAAAACACATTCAATAACACAATTTATTAGAACAATAACATGACATCACTCTCAACTCTAAAAAATAAAGGATGTAAGAATGTTATGTTACTAGTGGTTGACTCAGGTTTGAGGGAATGATGTGGAGTGCTGTTGGCCCTGGCAGTGGCAGTTGGCAGTGAGGGTGACCATGTTTAAAATTATGTTAGAAAGTGTAAGGGTAGAGGAGTAATGTTTGAAGAGGTGGGCTCAATAGTGGACTCATGTTTGAGGCTGTGCGTGTGCAGGATATTATTCGTATAGTGCACACTTCAAGCTTTCATATGGTATACAACAAGCTACGATTGCCAACTGCAGAATGACTCTAGAGGCCAAACATGTTACTGCTGCTTTTCATGCCTCTTACACTTGAATGACTGCACATCCTACCTGCACTACCTCAACACACACACTTGACTTGATAGTTTAGTACTAACTAGGGCTGAAACATTAGAGCATTCTGTGGCCATGTACAATATGGTGTAAAAAAAAAGTATAGTGGGAGTGCGTTATACTACTGTTACCAGTCGTCATGGTAGAATATCCCTCCTGGTGGTGATGATGGTGGTCACGGTGATGATGATGATGATGGTGGTGTTTTGTAGTGATGGTCTTTTTAACTTTTTAACTTATTTATTATTGTTCTAGCCCCCTCTCCTCCTTTTTATGAAGCTGCTAATGCACTTTTTACAAATGCACTTTCACTTTTACTAATGTACTTGATGTTTTTAACAGAGATATTTCTATTTTCTTTAACATCTCTATTTCTATGTATCTTATATATACTTTTTTAACCTCCTGGTCCTGTGTTGCATGTATGCTGTCTGCTGTTTTTGCACAATCTGTATGTTACTGCTGCAACAAATGAATTTCCCCATGGCGGGATAATAAAGGGCATACTATACTATACTATACTCCCCGACTATAAATGGTGTGTGTGTTTGTGTGTGTGTGTGTGTGTGTGTGCCAGGGGGACGGTGGTGGTCTAGTCTGGTCTAAGGAAAGGCTTCATGTATGGGGTATGAAGTGTTGTTGGAGTGGAGGGGTGGTGGGAGGACTTGATTCATTGTCAAATATAATTCTAGTGTACCTTTTGGAATTTGATGAGGTGATCCACTGCATTAGATGCTGATATCTTCCCTGGCTTCTTGCGTCCCTGTGCGGATGGCGGTAGCAGATGTAGCAGCAGTATGATGGCAGACGTATCACTGTCCCAGCCTTAAGTCAAACAAGCATCATGTTAACATTCAGCCATACTTTTCCACGGTCCTCAATATATTTAGCAACATGCTTCTCCACATTCAAAGACTTACCATTTTCAACTTCAGTGGATGTCTCAGCATTGTGCATCAAATCAAGAAGGTCTGTGGAGGGGACCAGTCCATGGCTTTCCTTAATGACTCTTGCCCTGAAAGTGGTAGGCCATCTCTCCAGGAATTTATTGGCAGTCTGCTCGCCAAACATCAGTCTGAAATCCTGCTCTACCTGTAATTTGAAAAGGAAAAAAAAAAAAAAAGGAAAGGAGGACAACTGCAGTCAGTACCTTGTGCAACATTTTACAATAGGCCTCACTCTTCAATCAAGTCAAGTCAAGTCGTCTTTATTGTCGATTTCTTTACATTAGTGGTCATACAAAGAATTTGAAATAACATTTCTTACTTTCCCATGCAGACATAGACGTAGACTTTAGGTGTGGACATAGACAATTAGACATAGACAATACGCATACATTACACCTAGAGTACCTATAAAATACCATTACAGACATATAATGAATGTAGAACTAGATGTCTTACCAGTCCTGGTGTGTCCAGGAACCGTGGAAAAACTGAGAAGACCTCTGCAGATTTGTCATGGTCATTGACCATTGCTTGGCGGTAACTGAAGGTGGTTTTCATTTTTTCACGGATGGTTTCCTCATCAGCAGAATGTCTCAACACAGCGATAGCGGATTCCACTTCCTCATCAGTCAGGACTTCGGCAGTAAAGGGTGTAGTACGTCCATGGCCTGGCCCACCAACTTTAAAACAAAACAATTTTGTTGTTAATGTTTAGAACTGCACAGTTGTATATCTTCCTTTAAACACACTTCACAGGTTGACCATTCACCCACATTATAAATGTTACCTTTAGGAGATTTAACTGCTGGAACTCTTTCCTCAGAAGCCTTTCGTTGAATGGTCTTCAACCGCCATGCAATGTATCCTGAACCACTTTCCGGATCGTAGTAGTGTTCCTATGTATAATATACAGTATGCACAGTATAATGTACACTCATACGGTAACACTTTATTTTAGTGTTACATCTATTAGCACTAGCACATACAATGTTAATGCCTGTATACGTAACTTGTAAGGCAAGTACTAAGCAAAATCAAACATTAGGCATGTGTTTGCAAATGTCTTGTTCATGCACAATTAGGGATTTATTACCAATATAACCTTAGTAAGGACCTAACAAAATGTTTGATTTTGCTTAGTACATGCCTTAAAAGTTACTTATACCGGCATTAACATTGTATGTATTCGTGGTTATAGATGTAACACTAAAATAAAGCGTTACCATTCATACAAGCAACAGTTTGAAGGGGTGATATTGTAAAACCTTTACTTACATAGCCATTCTGTGAGTATGGGTCTTCAAGATATGGAAACAGAGCGATAATCCCCTGTGCATACATCACTTTCACACTCCGCGGTGGCGAGGTCCTGGTGTATTCAATAAACAACATTATTAGAGGACACTGAACACCATAATCGAAAGAATAATTGCAATGATGTTTAACTGTCTCATGATAACACATTTGACCTATACTTACCCATGTGTTTCCGTCATTTCTGCAGCAAGTATGTTGATGAGCCGTCTTCTGGTTGAATCTGTGATTGATTTTGTTTTTGCATACTCCTCGATGATACGGTCACCTCCAGGCTTTGTAGTCAGGATTTTTTCAATCAGCTAAAAGATAACATATGAAGCAATGTATTTTGAAAAACTGTTGGTAATTCTGAAACAAACAAGATACATACACGATGTGCAAATTAAACCCCGTATATCCACCCACACCCACAAACTCACAGTTTTTGCTTCATAGTTGATGCGGCAAGGCCTTTTAGGTGGACTGCCTTGGGCTGCAACGGGTTCCTCAGCTGGCTCAAGGGGTTCCTCAGCTGGCTCAAGGGGTTCCTCAGCTGGCTCAAGCAGGGAGAAGTTGAGGATCACTGTGTCGTCAGATGCAGTAGACCCTGGAGATGATGTGAACTGAGGGTTACCTGAGCATTGGAAAATATTAACACAATTACATTACATTACATTACATTACATAGCTGATGCCTTTGAACAGAGCGACCTACAAGGAGGAAATTCAAGCAAGTACAGAGTAAGGGGTTGGCACAGAGTACAGCAGTATACAAGTAATTAGTAGCAAAATTTAGATAATAAACAAAGATATCTAGGTGCAGTGTACAGTTGCAACAGCATTGTCCAACACATGGTCAAATAAAATGTAGCAAAAAAAAAAAATAAGATACATAAAAAAGTGTTAAACAATGGCTTCTAAGCAGTGGCTTACATAGTTCAACACTTCCACCTAAATGATGTATGTGTAAATCATATGCAAGTAGGCAACACTTACCAGGTGCTTCATTGGCCAATGAAACTAGGAAAGGTCCATGGAACTCTTTTACGAGCTCCTCAAAAACTTCGGCGTCTACCTCTGTGTTAGACTGGTCATAAACTTTGAGGTCCAACCATCTGTCTTCGGGGATGTTGAACTTCAAACTCACTGGAGTACAAAATAAATAGTGCACAAAATTATCTGATGAGAAATAATTGCAGTATGTCACCACTTTAAGTTACATTAAGCTACATTAAGATAGGCCTACTTTCAATTCAAATTAGGCGACTAACCTTCTCTCAAGAAATCATCAAACGTCAGTTCAAGCATCTTTATGTACTTCTGCACTCCACCAAATGAGACACGCAACAGCATTTTCTGTTAAATTTGAGAAAGTTGAGAAACTGTTAATACCCGTCAACATATTCACATATTAAAGGGACAGTTTGGTCAATTTCAACATGCAGTTGTAATGCTCACACTACCCTCGACTTGTCAGTGCCTGAGATTTTGTTTTCTTCTTCTTCAGCCGTTTCCGAGATCCTGGTCATTGTAATGGGGGCAGCTCTTTGTTTATATTTCAAAAAAACATTTGTATTTATTCCCAAAAACATCCAAAAGGTTATAAAACATCAGCAGACAACTAGCAAACAGCAGTACCTTTTGGGAAAATATTTGTAGTTGGCCTATGTTTCATTTTTTAAAAATGTAAACAAACGCTGCCCCCATTAGAATTGCTCATATCTCGGAAAGGGCTGAGCCGAAAAATGTGGCATCACCAGGTACTGACAAGTCAAGGGTAGCGTGAGCAATACAAATGCATGTTGAAATTGACCAAACTGTCCCTTTAACACACTCACACAGTTGGATCAGGAACACTAACGAGCTGGTTTGTAGGATACCTGTATGGGAGGCACTGATCAGAACATGAAACACAGTCATCCTTGTCCATGTCCTTATGAACTTCTTAAAGCCAACTGAGTTGCCTCAACACTACACATCCACATAACATCTGTTAAATAGATGATTGCATATAATTCTTCAGCAAAACATGGGAAAACAGGTAAATTGCTCCTAATTGCAGTATCCAATCACGTGGCCTCTCTCTCTTGCTCGCTCACACACACACACACACACACACACACACCTTCCCCATCACACTCTCTCCTCGGTTCACCCATTTGCGCTGGCCTTCAGCTGCACCAGTGTTCTAAACAAAACAGTTGTCAGGTCACACACACACACACACACACACACACACGACAGAGCGAGCCTGCCAGCGCGCGTGCACACACGACACCCTTTCCACACTCATATCCCCTTCCTCGTCCATTAATTGGATTGCATTTACCAAACTTGCAAAAATAAAGGCTAGTCAGCAGATGACTCTCAACTACTACAACATTCAAAGCAACTGAAACGCGTCGACAACAATACACCCTTTCCTATTCCACTCACACTTCTTCCTCTGTTGATCTGCACTGACGAAAGCTGCACCGGCTAAGCGAAACGCTAGAACTCGGTGGTTCTCAACAGCAGCATGAGTCAAAAACACCACAGTTGACACCAAACCCATATTTGACGCATGTGTATGATTACCGGCATCGAAGACTTGGCAAGCCATGCAGGGACTAGTTCTAGATGTAGCTATGTTACGTGACGAATCAATAATCATTTTTATATACTACACGTGTGTCCACGCATGCCCAAACAGAACATTCCTGGTGTCAAGCATCAACTACGAGCGGGCAGTTTAGCGTGCTAATCTATGAGGTGGACGAGTAGATGAATCTCTCAAATCTACAACTTACCATAAAACTGAGCAACACTTAACTATAAACGGGTTCCAACACTAACATATTCTTAATGTTAACATCGAGCATTTCTGGTTTCAGAGCCACAAATTAAGCACGAGCACATCACCTTGCAAAACATTGGGCACGTTCTCAAGTGAACTTTTGAACCTTTGCAATGCTAATGCCATTGGGGGAAACCCATACAATCTGGGAAACCACGTTGTCAAGCTAGCTAGCTTAGCACTACATTTTGGTACGGGTAACCCAAATTCAGCAAACAAGAGAAAACTTCAATACTCACCACACCACACGGCGTCAGCATGCAAGCAAATGCAGTCGGATTTTGTTTTCATTTAAAACAACTATTCATTGGTCTAACTTCTAAAAGCTATGTAGCCTAATATTGCAGTCGAATGCATCAGTGAAAAATACGAATTGGCTAGCCTACATATATGCATGCCTAATTTAACCTAATACACATACAGTAGTCTATCATCAGCATCAGTGTATTGAAAAATGTTGGTCATAAACAGCAAAAACTCAATAAATATTCAAATCCACTTACCACGCAGGGAGAGAAACTACTTCCAACATGCCATGCCAGCTCCAGCTCCGGTTCTAGAATTTTCGCGGGGAATCATCACCCTGCAGAGTTATTTTGTCTGAGGAGTTACTCTGCCTTTTGTTATAACCTCTCTATCAAGAGAAAAATAGATTTACACTGAAATGTTGACACTCACTTTTTTACTCTCACTTTTGACACTACCATTTGGAGGAGTTTACTCTGCCTATTGTTATAACTACTCTATTCAGAGGAAAATGTGTTTACACTGCAATATTGACACTCCATTTTTTACTGTGTACATATAAATGAAAGTATGCAAGTGCAGTATTTCAATCTGAAGAAGACGCACACAGCGTCGAAACGTCAGTCATTATGTTTTCACCACAATAAAATACTGAAAAGTATCTGAGTGCTCCAGTCATCCCTGGCCTAGTCTTTCTGAAGTGGACCAGTTTACTCTACATTGCAGTATTTCAATGTTGCCTAATTTCAGTGTATTGTTCTTGGGGGAGGGGGGCGGGGCCTTGAGATATAATGTGAGATATAATGTCTCGTTTTCAATTTCGTTTCCCTAATTACACTGTGCAAACCACCACACATGCACTTGATCACATTTTCTCACCATCGCAAACAAACAATGCCCCTCACTCCCCATTCCCCTCAACCCAAACTTTGTCTCTCAATTCATATTTACTACTCAACATCCGACACCTCGCTTGCACCTCAACTCAGCCTCCATGTGCCTGTTGCAATAGTGGTATCAGACGTATGTTGGTATTACTGTTGTGTCCCTGTAGCGAAGGGGAGTAGAGTTGCCAAGCTGGGACTCGAACCCAGACCTTCTGGGGTAGTAAACCGGGGCTCTGCTCGCAACTCCAAAGAGCCTTTGGTGAAGTGGTCAGAGCCCCGGTTTACTACCCCAGATGGTCTGGGTTCGAGTCCCAGCTGGGCAACTCTACTCCCCTTCACTACAGTCCCCAGCCCGATCTCGTCCTCTCCTACACAAGGGAAATCTGTCCTCCCTTATGTCTCCTCAACTCATCTCCCTCTCTTCTTCTTCCACACTTCTTTACCCTCTCATCCTTCCCTTCTCTCCTCCGCTCCTACTACTACTACTACTAATATTTCAAAATGAACTAGTTCGTTCATAGTTCATAATCTTTCAAAATGAACTAGTTCATTCATAGTTCACAAAATAAACAAGGCCTAGTTCAGCACTGGTACAACACTGGTTGTGTCCCCAGTCGGATTGCATCCTCTCCTACACAAGGGAAATCTCCTCAACTCATCTCCCTCTCTTCTTCTTCCACACTTCTTTACCCTCTCATCCTTCCCTTCTCTCCTCCGCTCCTCCTCCCTGGGCTTGTATCTTCAGACTTCCTTCTCTCTCACCCCTCCTCCGCTCCGCTTCATTCTTCTCGTTTCGTCTCTTCCTCTCTTCTTCTGCCACACTTCTTTACCCTCTCATCCTCCCCTTCTCCACACTTCCTTCTCTCACCCCTCCTCCGCTCCGCTCTTCTCGTTTCGTCTCTTCCTCTGGACCTCTTCTCTCTACACCTCTTTTTCTCACTCATTCATTCTCTCCTCTCCCTCTTCCCTTCCTCCTCGTCTATGTTTCTCACTCCTCGCAACACATCTAGCTGTCAGCTGCCTCAAGTTCTTCTCACTCTCTCTCTCTCTCTCTCTCTCTCTCTCTCTCTCTCTCTCTCTCTCTCTCTCTCTCTCTCTCTCTCTCTCTCTCTCTCCATCTTTTAACACCCCTCCTCCTCCTCTCTTGCAGTCACCACCATCACCATCAGCCACCCCCATCCTCTGTCGTTTTCATTCCAAATATATCTGCTCTCTCTCTCTCTCTCTCTCTTTCTCGCCCTCTCTCTCTCTCTCTGTCTCTTCAGTTCCTCTCCTCCTCCGCTCGTCCTCCCTCCTTCCTCTTCTTGCCTCTTTAGAGTCACTTCACACAATTATCTCTCTCTCTCTCTGACACACACACACACACACACACACACACACACACACACACACACACACACACACACACACACACACACACACACACACACACACACACACACACCTCTCTCTCCCTCCTCTCACCCTTCCTGGTCTTATTCTGCTAATAGAAGTCTTCACACCACCGTGTTCATTATCTGTGGCTGTTGAGGTGTCTCTTAACTGCGTTGGTAAGTGGGAACAGACTGTAGTCACGATTCACGGATGCTGTGGGTTTGGTTTTGTTTGTCTGGACTAAACAAGGCCACAAGGTCACAGAGTGAACCTGATGAAGAAACAGCGAAACGCGTCGTTCACCAAATAAACTACTAGCAAAGAATACCAGTGTGCGGTGATTCATCCTTCCTTTACTAGGCCACAAGGTTCTTCTTTCTCCAATGGAGCACAATCTTCTTTGAGCTCTGCCCATCACATAGTTTCTTTATTCAAGATTCAAGATTCTCTTTAATGGTCCCGAAGGAAATTTGTCTTGGACATACATAGCTGCCACATACACACAACACTGATACACATGACGCCAAAAAACAATAAACAAAACAAAAAACACATACCAACATACATACATACATACATACATAAAGTGCCATCATAGAGATACTCAAGTGCATATCTACTACAGCCTCCTACACACATACATGGCATTACAAGGATGGTAGTTGTTAATGACCTGCGTTCAATAGGTTCACAGACACAGGGACAAAAGAAAACCTATACCTATTCAAAAACCTTTTCTTGTTTTTAACTGGTAATCTGAATACCAGAGGGTAGCAGCTCATATTCTGGATACAGAACATGTGATGGGTCCTCAATTATTTTCCTAGCATGCCTTACTACAGACTCTTCATATATTGCTTGAAGGGTGGGGTAGTCCCTCACCCCCACTACTACTTTCAGCACAGAGCGGGTCAGTCTGTTAATTTGAGACTTCACTTTCACTGTCAGGTTTCCAAACCACACAGTGATTGCATAGCGTATTACACTCTCAACAACAGACAGCACAGTAAAAATCTGTAAGCATAGGCACCATCTGCGGGGTGGATTGTCAGATGTTGAAAATAAAAAAAAGAGCCATGAGAAATGATGTACTGTACATAGACGAGGAAGAAGAAGGAGAGGAGAGAATGAGTGAGAAAAAGAGGTGAAGAGAGAATGAAGCGGCGTGGAGGAGGGGTGAGAGAGAGGGAAGTCTGAAGATACAGGCCCAGGGAAGAGGAGACGAAGGGAAGGATGTGAGGGCAAAGAAGTGTGGCAGAAGAAGAGATGTGCTGAGGAGACAGGGGGGAGGACAGATTTCCCTTGAGTGCGTTACAATATGCGACCTTGCCTCCTCCACTTGTGCTTGTTGCCTTGTCCTCCTGCCCCCACCTCCGTGGAGAAAACGATAAAGTTTCCCAGCTGTCAGCCTTGAGGGACTGTTTTTGTTTCACCATCCAGTTTGCAAATGAGAAAAAATCTCTACAATTGAGCTTTTGCGAGATATTGAAATATAATGCTGTTGTCAGTGATGTCATCATGACATATTACTTCCTGGTAAGAGGAGACAAGCAAGTGGAGGAGGCAAGGTCGCATATTGCAACGCACTCCTGGTGTAGGAGAGGATGCGATCGGGCTGGGGACACAACAGTAATACCAACATACATCTGATACCAAGTAAATGAAAGATGAATCACCGCACATTGGTATCTTTGCTGGTAGTTTATTTGGTGAACAACGCGTTTCGCTACTGCCTCATCAGGTTCACTCTGATACCACTATTGCAACAGGCACATGGAGGGGGAGTTGAGGTGCAAGTGAGGTGTCGGATGTTGAATATTGAATATTAAATATGAATTGAGAGAAAAAGTTTGGGTTGAGAGGGTGGTGAGTGTTTTTTTTTTTTTTGTTTGTTTGTTTGCGATGGTGAGAAAATGTGATCAAGTGCATGTGTGGTGGTGTGGAGAGGAGAGGAGGAGAAGAAGGGAAGAATGGCAGCTCAAAGAGGTGTAGAGAGAAGAGGTCCAGAGGAAGAGACGAAACGAGAAGAGCGGAGCGGAGGAGGGGTGAGAGAAGGAAGTGTGGAGAATACAGGCCCAGGGAGGAGGAGTGGAGTAGAGAAGGGGAGGATGAGAGGGGAAAGAAGTGTGGAGGAAGAAGAGAGGGAGATGAGTTGAGGAGATTTCCCTTGTGTAAGAGAGGATGCAATCCGACTGGGGACACAAACAGTGTTATACCACTGCTGAACTAGGCCTTGTTTATTTTGTGAACTATGAACCAACTAGTTCATTTTGAAAGATTATGGACTATGAACGAACTAGTTCATTCTGAAAGATTAGTAGTAGTAGTAGTAGTAGTAGTAGTAGTAGCTTTATTATCCCCCGTTGGGGAAATTTCTTCTAGTGAGAGGAGCGTAAGACATGAAAATAAACACAATACAGTCAGATTCCCAAGCAGATTTACCCCAAACAACCCATTCCCCCATAACATAGACAAGACGTTGGACAAAAACAGATCCATCATCATCCATCAACAGTGGTCAGTCCCAGTTAACCCCATAGCGTGGACAAAGCATGGGAGGATGTGCAAGCAGCAAATAAATAAATAAATATAGATTATGAACTATGAGCGAACTAGTTCACTCTGAGAGCTGTGAACTGAACTATGAACTAGTTCATGTAGAAAATGAACTTTCCCAACACTGGACACAATAGTATACCAACATTCATATGATACAACTATTGCAACAGGCACGTGGAGGGGGAGTTGAGCATGCGATCACGTAATAAAAATGTGATCTTTCCTCGTATTCCAGGTCCATCCCCTGGGCCTACCGTAATATGAAATACGTAATAAAAAATGTAATCTTTATATGAAATACGTAATAAAAATGTAATCTGTACATGAAATACGTAATATGTGTGATATTTTCAATCACCCGGGCCTACTACTGTAATATGAAATACGTAATAATATGAAATACATACAAAAATATAATCTTTTCTGTTCTCGTCGTCAGGTCCATCACTAGGGCCTACTACCGTAACTCGGTGGGCGGTCTGCTGCTGTTCGACATCACCAACCGACGCTCGTTCCAGAACGTTCACGAGTGGCTGGAGGAGGCGCGTAGTCACGTGCAGCCGCACAGCATCGTCTTCCTATTGGTCGGACACAAGTGTGATCTGGAGCCCCAGAGACAGGTGAGGATGGACACACACACACACGCACACACACACACACACACACACACACACACACACACACACACACACACGCACACACGCACGCACGCACGCACGCACGCACGCACGCATGCACACACACACACACACACACACACACACACACACACACTAGGCAGTCCCACTGCATTGTCATTCTATTGGTGGGACACAAGAGTGAGGTGGAGACACAGAGACAGGTGAGGACGGACGCACGGACGCACACACACACACACACACACACACACACACACACACACACTAGGCACAAGAGTGAGGTGGAGACACAGAGACAGGTGAGGACGGACGCACGTATACACACACACACACACACGCAAACAGATGTGCACTGGGGCAGTCGTGGTGTATAATGGTTAGGGAGTAGGACAGTAAATCACAGGGTTGCAGGTTCGAATCTCACCCTTACGCTAGGGATTAATATCACTTCTTTTCTCTCTCAGGTGAGTCGGCAGGAGGCGGAGAAGCTGGCGGCGGCGTACGGCATGCGCTACGTGGAGACCTCGGCGAGGGACGCCATCAACGTGGAGCGGGCCTTCACCGAGCTGACGCGCGACATCTTCGAGCTGGTGAAGCGCGGCGACATCACCATCCAGGAGGGCTGGGAGGGCGTGAAGAGCGGCTTCGTGCCCAACGTGGTGCACTCCTCCGAGGAGGTGACCAAGAGCGACCGCCGCTGCCTCTGCTGAGCTGGGAGGACGGGAACGGGCGGATGGGTGGACGGACGGATGGAGCGCGATGGATGGATGGATGGATGGATAGATGGCTGGATGGACCTCCTCAAAACTACATACATCATACTCAACTCCTTTTTTGCTGAGCTAAGAGATGTGATGGATGGATGGATTGGATGGACGGATGGACGGATGGATGGATGGATGGAGTGACTGCCCTGGGACCTCCGCTAAACACCCTAAATCTTCATCATACTCTATCTTTCCTGACCTCCTCCTCAACTGCTCCACTCTTTCTTTGCTGAGCTGGAAGAACGTGATGGATGGATGGATGGATGGATGGAGTGACTGCCCTGAGAAGGGACCGCCTCAAAGCTCCCTAAAACGTCATCATACTACAATATCTTTTCTGACCAGAACTGAGATGCTCTCACCTTTTCAACACCCTCATTTTCCACCTCAACTACTCAACACCTTCTTTGCTTTGCTGGGCTGGGAGAATGGATGGATGGATGGAACGCGATGGCTGGATGGACCCTCTCAAAAATAGCCCTAAAACTACATAGTACATCACACTGTACCTTTTCTGACCTGGTTAGAGGTACTCAACTCCTTTTTTGCTGAGCTGGGAGAACAGATAGACCGAATGTGATGGATGGATGGAATAGATGGATGGATGGATGAAATAGATGGATGGATGGAGTAGATGAAGTTTCTGTTCCTGTTTTATGCCCCAAAATCAACACCATTCACCACACATTCAAACCATCATGATCTCTCTTGACTCTTTTTGTGCTTGCTATTCTTCCATTCTGCCTGACCTGAGACCCTCTGACCCGCATACAACTTCCCTAGTTTCCCCCTCATCGTCCTCTTGTCCGTGCTGCGCTGAGAAGGATGCAATATTCTGTGTCCATCGCACCCACCCTCCCACCATCTGGTCTCCATTCAGTCAGTGGAGGAGCATTTTCACCTAATTTCAGTAGAAGAGCCCGCATTCCTCATTTCCCTAAGAAAATGAGGATGCCAGGCTCTTATATTAGATGATTTACCTCTTAACTTCACCTGATTTACTCTTGAACCAGTTTCTTAGTATAACCCTCTGTTCTCCTGAGGCGATTCATCCAGTATCCTAACCTCTCTCTCTCTCTCCACCTCTCTCCTTCTTTTTCTCTCTCTCCATCATAATGTTTGATCTCCACTAGAAGGATGTTTTTTTAAAATTCTCACGTTGCCTGCTTTTTGGATGCTTGACCCCTTAAGACCTTTGATTTCAAATAGAAGCTCCGCCCATTGTTATTCTCCTCTCGTCAAATTAGATTGCTCCCCACAACAACAAAAACAACAACAACAACATATCCCCCAATGAAACGCCACTCTTGTCTTTTGGAGCCATTTTTGGACTTTACCCCCGTCCCTGCACCTGTCGTCTCGTCGCCCCCCCTCCTTTTCTTGCTGCTAGATGAGGGACAAGATGATCCAGTTGAAATATGAGTTTTTGGTAAACAAATATACTCAATAGGATGTTTTTTTTCTTAAATGCTTTGGTTTGGGCCTGTGTGTCTGACATGGTGGACAGTAGAGCATGTCTTTGAACACGGCACATGGAACAGAAGCCAAGGACAGGCGGCCATCAAGCAGACGGGCAGGACTGGTACTGGTAGATAGGTGCGCGTGTTTCTGACAAGAGAGACCAATGCTTTTTCTTCTCTCCCCCGTTACCAAAAAACACTTGTTTATCTCCGTGAAAGACCCCCCCTCTGAACTGAGATTGAGCTTGTGACTGTTGTGGACTGGCTGTGACACTGGATAAAGTTGCACTGGACCCTGATACTCGATGAAAAGACAGGACACAGAAGAGTCAACAGAAAAACGGCGGGACAAAATTTCCACAATTTCAGATTGTGTGTTGTGGTGGCCGTTGCTTGTGTCTCAAGATGGCGCACTTGTGCACTTCGGGCACTGTGTTACAGTGTGTAACCAATACGCCATGTGCACTGAAACATAGTGCCCGAAGTGCGCAAGTGCGCCATCTCAGACACGGCATGTGTGTGAGTGTGTGTGTGTGTGTGTGTGTGTGAGTGTGTGTGTGTGTGTGTGTGTGTGTGTCTATGACCCTTCCAAGCCTGCCTAATAACAATACTGGGATTCGAACTCTCCAATGGTACAACCTTCTGTTCAGCTGGCATCGGGCTACACTGCACATTTATGACATAAAATTGCATTCCAAACAAACAAACACAAAAAAAAGAGAAAAAAAAAAGAAACAAAAACGAGCGACCATCTGAAATGACGTGAAATACATACATCGCACCATCTCTGTAGTAGTTGTGTTTTAGCTTTCAATTATTGCATTTTTATCCACTAAAAAGGCCAAAAAGAAAGAACCCACAAGAAGGGATATTTACGAGTATAAAAACACTGTTCTGCCTTCCTCGCTGAGCTGTTTGAGACCGTTTCAGACTGGAATGATACTTATTTAGGACTGAAAGTATCGTTGGACTTTTGTGAACAAGGTGTAACAGAAGAACAAAGCGTCCAGAGAACGTCAACGTTGATCAGACACCTTGTCACTCTAACAGAAAGTAGGCCGAAAGAATGGGACTGTTTTAAAGAGTTGACAAGAGAGACCTGTGCCCATAGACATGTGTACTGTCTTGATATGTGTCTATGCTTGTGAGCCCCTTCTTCTGCATATCTGATCTCTTGCTTCACACCATCACTTCAAAAGGGAAGTATGCAGATTTAACTGACAACTAACATTCACTGCATTGCCGCCTTTATTTCGTTTGTTGTTTTTTTTTAAAAAATACTTATTGTTTTTTTTGTTTGTTTGTTTGTTTGTTTGTTTGTAAAAGGTGATGGCTAATTTGTTATGCGTCACTGAATGTACTTCCTGATAATGCCATCAGACTAACAATCAGTGGTGATCTCTACGCGATTGACTACAGAACACAGGCCTGAGGTTTGCTGTACTTAGGAAGGCCATGTCATAGGCTTTTGAAATGATGAGCAGAGGAAAAAAACAAACAAATTTGTACTAATCGATTAACTTTAGCCATCTGTTATTGTTAAAGTAACACACGCTAGTCACGATTGCTACTGTTATGAAGACTATGGTAACTACACTACTTTGAATCTACATTTATTAGTCTGCAGTGAGGGGCAAAATGCATTCATTTGATACAATCCAGGGCCACATACTGTAGTCCAAATGACTCTGTTTTTACCTGTCCAATTCAACAAAGTGATCATTCAACCAGACAATCACCTGGCTGGATTGGACAGGTAAACCTAGGTGATTTGGCACTGGGGTGCATTTCTGGAAAGCATAGTTGCTAATTATGTTAGCTACTTTGTTGGTTGCAATGCAATTTCCCAATCGCAACTACCACAGATGCTAACTGCTAACAACTACGCTTTCCAGAAATGCACCCCTGGATTGTAAGTAATGAATCCATTTTGCCCATGACTGTTTGTCTGTCTCCCTGGATCCCACAGAAGCACAACACCGGGATTTGTTTCAGTTGGCTTGTCTGTGTGGCATATCTGTGGGTGGGAGAGAGGGAGAGGGGGAGGGGGATCTGACGCACAACTGTGTACCAGACCGGATGCTGAGTTGTGTCACACAAACAAACGGATGATCAGATGGATGAACGCCCCCACTCTTTCCCTGCTGTGTGTTGAGTAAGGAATAGTGAACCCCCCCCCCCAAAAAAAACAAGGCCCTCCATTCTCCCCCCAAGTCCCAAACCAGGGAGATTTTATGACAAATATTTTCCCCTCTTTTCACCAGTTACATTTTATGTCTTCTCTATTCTTTGACACCAAAAAGAAAGAAAAAAAAATACAATAAAATAAACAAAAAAGTAACCTCCCACCCAACCCCACCTCCCCCAAAAATATATATTACTCACTTTTTCCAGCTCCTGTCTCCCTATTTGTGCTCTACTACCTTTACCCAGTCCTTCCTACTCCTAATTTTGTCCCAAACCAGCCCCCATACTTTCAAGATATCGCCGTGGAGCTGACCTATTGAATCTGAACTGTCCCAATTCCCCCTCAGGGGCATCCGAGGCTAGGGGAGGGGAGGCTACTACTAGGCCTCTGTCTGAATCCAAAATGTCCGCTCACTCCCTCTACATAGCGCACAATGAAGTGCACACTTCGGACTCAGACTTTAGTCTGAATACAACATGATCACTTTCGTTCACTACATAGGGCACAAGTTGCATTCTTTTGTCCCCTTCATAGTCTAGCAGTGCAATATCAAGCGAACATTCTGATACATAAACCCCAGACTGAATCCAGAAATGACCACTCCAGAGGGGTATACTAAGAAGCTGGTTCAGGAGTTAACCAGATTAGGTTAGGAGGTAAATCCAGACTCTTCTATTAGATGATTTTACCTCTGGAATAAAGCGGGTTTACTCCTGAACCAACTTCTTAGTAGGCCTATAGTATAGGCCCCTGTACAACAAAGGCCATGAGTTACCTTGCTATGCTCTCTTTGTAGTGCACTAGGTAAAGTACATTTTGGACACAGCGCTGTCGGAATCCAAACAGTCAACCCATTTATTACATACAGTTATTCTCAAAGCAATAGTAGTGTATTTAAAAAGTTGAGTAAATGTCAAACTTCAAGATGTCAAGAATTTTGACATTTATTCACATTTTTAGACCCTGCTATTATTTTGAGCATAACTGTAGGTCGTGTGGTGCATTTTGTTCTCTTCAAAGTATGTACTTAACAAGTGAACAGTGTTTGCTACATAGGGCACCAGCCACAATGTTTTAGCAAAGACTCATCTGTTACAGTAAGATGCATCAAGTCTGTACTTTTCCTGTATCCATGTGATGTCAGGTGTATGCCCCTCTAGCACAGTGGTTCCCAACCTATGGGTCGGGACCCAACCTATGGGTCACGAAAGATCCACAGGGGCTCGCGAAACTCTCTTGATTTTAAGGGGTTTCATTATAAATAACATATATGACCCATGTTGAATAAATGAGAAAGGATTTAACTAATATATGCATAGAAGCAACACATTTCAGTGCTATTAAACATTTATTCTATATTTGACCGAAAATTGAGGAATAAAATTACTAAAATGAGTTTTCGCAGGAAACAGAGGGTATCATGTCACTCCCTCTCGTGCAGGCGCCCGCACAGTTGGGTCACCAAAGCTTACAATGGTAAAAACATGGGTCCCTGAAGAAAAATGTTGGGAACCACTGCTCTAGGAGACCTTTGGAGGCCTTTGGAGACCTTAGGTCGACAATAAATGGATCTCCCTTCGCGCGGTAGAGGGGACAACGCCCCTTTAGGATGCCAAACTTGAGCACACTCCTTTGCATTGAGTAGGCGTGGTTTTGGGTATCGTACAATAATAGACGATTCTTTGGTTTTAGTTCCCTCCGTGGTGCACTCTGTAGTGAGCGAGCTGACATTTTGGATGCGGACCCCCCCACTCCCCTTCGGCCGCGGTCCTGATTTGAAGGGGGAGATGTCTATTTCAACCGTTTCAACATGGGTATGGAGTGCTCTGTACCCATTATTTATCATAAATAACTTGAACTGTACTAAAAAAATAAATAAAATGTGATGAACAAAACTCTGGTGTTTTTCCCCCTTTTTTCTGTATTTTAATTTTTAGTTCTAAACGAATGTTTCAACAGGACATACTGTAAGTGATTGAGGTTTCAAATGCCTGAACCTGCCTACACAATCTTCACCCCAGGTTAAAAGCTTTTTTTTTCTTTTTCTAAGTATTATTCTGGGTTTTCTCTGCCTTTATTATGACAGGACAAGTTGTGACAGGAAATTAGCGTGGAGAGAAAGAGACTGGGAGGGTCTGGCACAGCGGCAGAGTTATAGAGAGGGCGAGCAGGGCACTTGCCCCTGGGCCCAGAGCCCTCCCGTATTGGTGGTGGGGGCCCTAATGTGACCTTGGCAGGACGAATGGGGGGCCCTACAAGTGTCTTGACCTGGGGCCCTGTGTGCAATTTTTCCGCCACTGGTCTGGCAAATGGGTTGCCGGTGTAGCAGTCGAGTGCCCAGCCGATTGAGCCAAGGCTGGGCCAGGAAGAAAAGTTTTCCTCAATGAAGCGAAAACGATTATCTATACAAAAGCATGCTGCTCAAGACCAACATACCCATCTTGCACACCATGTTGGTGTTCTATTGAGGTCGACTGGGTGGCTAGATTAGTACCTTAATTGGAGTAGGTTTGTGTAAACACATCCTGTACACTCGGTGCGCAGACACAGGGCTCTAAATTAACACCCGGAAACCGGCCAAATGCTGGTGAAAATTGAGTTTGGCTGGTAGAATAGACATTGACAAACTTACTAACCACTTCGACCCATTAGGTAGTATGCATTTGGCCATTTTGGCTGGTTTTGAAAAGTTAATTAAGAGCCCTGTGTAAACACACACGCACGCGCACACGCGCACACGCGCACACGCGCACACACACACACACACACACACTACAAAGTAGCTGATACACCAAATTGAAATTCACACCGGCTAGTCTGTTTTTCCTCAGTTCTCATTCAGTATTTAATGAATACAGTGGAACAAATAAATACACAGATGAGACAAGCGAGAGGAGAAAAGGAGAAAAAAAAGGAGACAGAGAGATGTTCGAAGACCGCAAGAAAGTGGCTGACAAACAGGAACGGGTGTTACTTCTGTAGTTTATCATCTGGTTGAACGCAGCCAGCTGACCAGACTCCAAAACTACAAGTCCCATCATGCCTTGGGGCAAACAGGAAGTCATGTGGTCATGGCATACCCTGACTAGCACAGAAACTTAGACATGGGGAGAAGAAAGAAAAAAACGTAGAGGAAGTTGAAAGCATGGAACGGGTGAGCAGAAAAGGGGGATAAGAGAAGACGGGACACGAGTGGCGTGATGAAGTTGGAGTCATTCAAAGAAGAACTAACAACTGATAATAAAAAAAAAATAACGATACAAAAAATTGCTATTTAAACCTCTCGTTTTTTTGTCTTTACTTGAAAAAATACTTTTAAAAAGTAACAAAATCAATAGATTAGGTTAGATGAAGAGTGAGAGCGTATGCAAAGGACTGAACGACAGTACTAGGGGGTGGATAGGTGTATTGGGAGGGCAAGTTTCGGAGGTTAGTTGAGGGTGACAAGGACGTTGGCGTGACAACGGGAGGGGGCGGGGTTTAAGACGACGACGACTTGAGAGCGTTCTCTTGGCTTCTTCTCTTCACATCCCAGTTGTAGACGCGTGCCATGTCTGAGGACAGATGGTTAAGGAGCACAGCCACACAACCTCCGCCATGCTGACAAAGCAATGTTTTGGTGACAAGTCTTAAAGTTTCTTTTATTTCAGACATGTAATAGTTTAATCTTTTATCTCTACCTGACATGTTTCGACGGTGAGACTTCCGTATTCCAGAGCCATCTAATAACAGAGTTAGGTCACTCCCATAGACCTCTATGGACCAATCTTTCCACAGCAATGGCGGCTCTCATGGAGCCTCATGGAGCGTTAACATGGAAATCCCCATTGACTTTAGTTCTATTAGAAGTTACTTAGTTCTAGGAGGTGGCCGTAGAACACAGAAAATGTGGTAAAGGTAATGTAATTTGTTTGTACTTAATCTTTGTTTGGTATGTGATGGTTCTGTGTTAGTTTCCAACGAACAGAAGTGTACTGTTAAGAAACATTTTAATCTACGCGAATCACATCACCAACCGACTTCCTGGTTCCCGGTTTGCGCAACTCTTAGACGGCTCTTCCGTCTTCATCAGAGGGTCACATGGATGTTGATGCTGTGTAGGCATGACCTTCCAGTCAATATTGACATGTGAAAGTGAAAAAAGCGAAAGTGAAAGCCCATTGGGAAACTCCAACTCCCATTGTCATTGTGACACAGCACTCCACAGCACACAAGTGAACACTGCACACTGCACACAACGAAATTGCATTTATGCCTCACCCGTGCAAGGGGGCAGCCCTCAGTGGCGCCCCATGGGGAGCAGTGCAGTGGGACGGTACCATGCTCAGGGTACCTCAGTCATGGAGGAGGATGGGGGAGAGCACTGGTTGATTACTCCCCCCACCAACCTGGCGGGTCGGGAGTCGAACCGGCAACCTCTGGGATGCAAGTCTGACGCCCTAACCGCTCACCCATGACTGCCCCAATATTGACATGTTGGTCACTTGTGGTGGTGCAGCATGACTGCACGTCAAACATCAACATTCGCATGGCCCTCTGATGAAGACGGAAATAAAAGATACCACTTACATGTCTGAAATAAAAGAAACTAAGAATTGTTTTAACTGTTACACATAATGAATATCTAATTTTTGGTAACACTTAACATTAGTTACACTGTACATAACCAATCAAAAAAAGGAGAGTAAAAACTGTACCTTTTAGATAAGACTGAGGAAATGAAAATGGCTGCCTGACTCACTTACACACCTGAAGATTATGGGCATTTCTCAAAGCCTAGTGTTCTAGCCTTGCTAGGACGAGTAACGCCCATTTTCACATCATCGCCACTGGCCAATGTCCCAAATCTACCAAGTGCCACGCTCGTAATTCGTGGCATTCTCCAAGGCTACACTTGATGCATCCTTGCCAAGACAAAATACCCAGAATCCTTCACTTCTCCACGTTCGCGCTAGGCTTTTTTCTATTACAGGTGTGGAAAGCCATGCATGTTTAAGCACAATATATGGTATAATGTTGTTTCTGAGACGTGAATAGGTGGGTCAAAGACGTGCAAAATGGCATTGTCATTCAGTGTAACGGATGCCTTCTGCTGACTGTAACTGTAAAAAACATGACTCTTTATTTATTTATTGTTACAGGGAATTCATGAAAGCCTCGGCTGTCATCCATTCACTTGAAACAATCTAAAAACCATGTTTTTTTGCAGTTACAGTCGGCGGAAGGTATCCGTAACACTGAATGACAAAGACGTCTTTGACCCAGCTTCAAATAACTCAGAACAACTTGGTAATTGTGGCCATTGCGTTTGTGTTGCGTTTCACAGCTTTAGACTACGGACAATTTGTGCACGGTTATAAATTGAGATCAACATCCTAGTAGTTTTGTTGTGCTTTTCAAACATCCCCACTACAGAAATACAGCCAACCGGTCATGTTTTTACAGTTTAAAATCAGTTGAAAACAAGTGTTTAGTGGCCAACACGGAACTGCTGTGACGTTCACGTCCACGCTTTCAAGCATGTTCCGTTCATAATCATCTGAGATGCTTGTGAGGCTTTGAGCCTTGTCTTGCGAGTGCGTGACTTCCAAGGCTGAAGGACTACCAAGGCAAGCACACTAGCTTCGAGAAGAGCCCTATATGTATCAGTCTGTGGGGTTATTCAATTTACAGACCCGAGGACAGTGACAGCCCAGAGCTGTCACCTAAGTGTCACCTAATTAGCAGTATGAAAATGTACTGGCACCCAGGGGCTTGTGCAAAAATGGCTGTTCCATTTTGCACATGAATGCTGCATGCACACTTTAGTGACATCTTGTGGACTTAATGGTGACCTGCAACCAAACCGTACCCCTCCCTTTTTTCCTATTGTGTAGGAGTGTCTACGGTGGCCACCGAGGACCAGTAAAGGCCATCTGTAGACACATAGTGCGTTACAATATGCGACCTTGCCTCCTCCACTTGTGCTTGTCTCCTCGTACCAGGAAGTAATATGTCATGATGACATCACTGACCACAGCATTATATTTCAATATCTTGCAAAAGCTCAATTGTAAAGGCTTCTTCTCATTTGCAATTGGGATGGTGAATGAAAAACAGTCCCTCAAAAGTTGTTGTGGCTAGGCTGACAGCTGGGAAACTTTATCGTTTTCTCCACGAAGGAGAGGCCAGGAGGTGGGGCGAGGCCACAGGCACAAGTGGAGGAGGCAAGGTCGCATATTGTAACGCACTCACGCAGTGAGTATAGTCCGTTCTCAGTCCATTCTCCAAACTCCCGTCCTCGACATGTGCGTCTCTGACGCCCCACTGACACCACAACAACTACCATTCAACACAAGACGCTGAAAAAGGCTTTGGCCGAAATGTCTGTCATGCTAACCCACTGACACTAAAATGAAATACAAAAACTAGTCTCAAGAGTGCAGCTTTTCTACAACATTTTTTTTTCAAAATCTGTTTGCCCGTACCCAAACACCTAGAAAGAAACAGTTTGGAATTGAGTGCACTTTCTGGGGGGAAAAAAAGTCTTCCAGGCCTCCCCCTTCTTTCAAAAGGATACTGACTTCCGTGGTGGTGAATTGGTCTCGTAGGAAGTCCAGGTCTTCCTCTACAGACTCCAGGTTCTTGGAGGCCGTGCTGAGATTCTTCTCTAGGAGAGCTTCCGCCTCGTCAATGTCGTATTCAAGCATTACATTCGCCTGAGGAAATCGCACAGAAAAGTAGAAAGAATTTTAAATATTATAATTTACAAATTACAAACACTGAAAGTGGTATAGCCTCCCTCGTCGATGACGTTTTCAAGCATTAAATTTGCCTGAGGGAAATTGCACAGAAAAGTAGACAGAATTTACAAATAGGAATTGACATCATCTGCGTCCTTGAATTCTCTGCGGGGAAAAAAACACCACACCCTCTATTGTCCTGGGAGTACGTACTTGAAGGCAGATCTAAGAACACCCCCCCACCTCTGGTACTGCGCTTCCTGTTATGTCAACTTCGGCGCAGGAGAAGTCTAAACCTAGCTTAAAGTGATACTGTCCCATTTTTGGAAATAAGCTTATTTTACTCCTCCCCTTGAGTTAAATGATTGGGTTTTACCTTTCTCTTGTACTTTCAACCGTTCTCTGAGTATGGCAGTGCGAATTTTACCTCCATGCTAGCAGTTAACATTGAGTCCTATGAGACCAGCTGGCGGCTACTTGGTCTCATAGGACTCAAAGTTAACTGCTAGCTAGGTAAACTTTGCACCGTCATACTCGGAGAACGGTTGAAAGTACATGAGAAAGGTAAAATCCAATAATTTAACTCAAGGGGAGGCTTAATATGAGATTATTCTAAAAAATGGGACAGTGTCCCTTTAACAGCTATTATTTATGGGGCATTGGTTACAGTCCCTGGAGTAGTGTGGGGCTAGATGTCTTGCTCAAGGGCACCTCAGCTATGGAGTGCAATAGGGAGTGGAAGCATGGGATTCGAACCTGCAACCAGAGCTCTACAGTGCACAAATTTCACTGTGGAGGGACTGACACCCTACAGTAAATATTGTGTAAGATAACTGAACATTACATGTCATGCCAAATCTACTTTGCCCCATTTGCCCTTTTTGGATGGTAGAGTCGAACATGTTACACACACTTACCCCGAGCCACAAGCAGACTTTATCTGTGGGAGGGACTGACGCCTTACAGTAAACATTGTCTGCCAGCAGGAAGTGGGTGTCCATTGGCTCTGTGGTTTCCTGGAGACATGAGAATCAACCAATGAGAAATGGGCACACCCCATGGCAGACTATTGATTACATCATTACAGTACAATACAATACAATACAATTAGGGCTGTAACGATACACTCTACTCATTATTCGGTTCGTACAAAGTAATTTAGTTTAAGTCCTATCACTTGGCGGCCATCTTGGCTACGCTTCCGGTCTGACTATTTGGGATACTATTTCAGATTAGTCATGCGCGGAATTCCACGACATATGTTCTGCTTCACAGTCTGTGAGATGAAGTGGCCGCGGACTCTGTTGCAACCCAATGCGAGTAGCTACCCGATGTGAACCACACGTCATCAGCAACCGACCGGCTGAAGCAGATTCTCAGGGCATGCTGCTTGACTACGAGCAGTCGTAAAGGGTTGCATCGAGGCGGCGAGATGATTGGATAAGTGACAGCGCAGCTCAGCAAGCAATTGGCTCTCATTACCGGACAGGTGGTAGGGACGCCGACAAACGCCATGTTCGCGTAGCCAAATGCTCTCGTTCATTCCTATGGAAGGTTTTTTGAGTGTTCCCTCGCTCATACAGACTGTCTCTGGTTCACTATTTTAACTTAAGGTTCGATACACCCCAAGATTTCACATTAGCCAACATTTGAAAATCTGAAAGTTTATATGTAGAATATGTCACAAGAGGCTAATAACAATTTTAAAACGTTTAAATACAATAATCATGATGATTTGAAGCTTGGAAGCACTATCACTTCATATCATGAGTTTGTTTTCTGGACTGATGTGTAACAAAACTTTAAAAGGGTGTATAATGATACTGCCTCCTTGTATCGCAATACAGTATCGTGACTATGTGTATAAAGATTTCTCGGTTCGATACAATATCGTTACAGCTAAATACAATACAATACAATACAGCAACACAACCGCATGGCCGGAATTGTCCTTTGAATAGAATGTATGAAATAAAGAGCAGGACAGTACTCCAAGTCTTTTGCCCCGTTAGACGTTTCGGGGTTAACCTTCTTCAGCGTCGGGCAAACATTTCATCCAGCAGCTGCTCTCCATATATACAATTCAAGTGTCCCCAAGTGTCCACTCATCGCTTTTCAACCAATCGACATTGTTACATGAAACCGTTTTTAAAACTTTTTAGTTTTTCTCTTTCATTTTTACATTTTTCTTATTTGTGAAACAAAACCAAAAATACATCCCAAAAAACAATTCAAAACAAGTTCTTCATTTAGTCCATTTGGCATCATAGTACACCCCTTAAGCTGGGCTTACACTGTGCAACTTTTTGCCCGATTTTGCTCCGATTGGGCACTCGCACGACTTTTTGAAAGTCGGGCTGATTTCTGGCTCAATCGCAGGTCAATCGTGAGTCTCGCATCCTGCAAGCGATTTCGCCTCATGATTGTGCAATAACAGGGTCGCCAGAAAATCAAAACTGCTCTGAAGCAAAAAAAATCCTCTGCAGCCCCGGGAAACACGCGTGCCCTGTCGCACAGTCGGACCATTCTGCTCACATCCGACCGTCGGCTTGTATCGTGTGAGGACGTGAGTCGTGAGATATGACCTTTAAAATCGCAAAATTTCCTCGTGCAGTTTGAGCAGGAGCTTAATACCCACGCCTGAAAATATCGCACAGTGTATGCCCGGCTTTAGTTGAATTGATCCTTTGAAGAGAATCCCATGCGGGTTGGCTAGGGCTGTAACGATACACTCAACTCACGATTCGGTTCGTATCACGATTTTTGACCTACGGTTCGATACACCCCACGATTTCTGAAATGTATCTCCACTGAAGTTTGGAAACACTATCACATCAAATCATAAGGTTCTTTTCTGGACTAATGGGTAATAAAACTTTGAAAGGGCGTATCATGATACTGCCTCCTTGTATCACGATACAGTATCGTGACTCTGTGTATCACGATTTCTCGGTTCGATACAATATCGTTACAGCCCTAGGGTTGGCTCACCTTCTTCTTCTGCATGTGTTTTAAGATGTCTAATGTCTGCTTGATCTGTGGAATCTGGCTTTTCAACCTGCAGAGAGGAAAAGGGAACATCTTGGTGACTTGAACTCATACCCATATTACCAATGTCAAACCAAGCAACATCAAAAGGGATGCACCGATACCGATAATGGTATCGGTATCGGCTGCCGATACTGGTATCGGTATCGGCTGCCGATACTGCTCATTGTACTCGTACTCGTACTCGTCAAGCACTTGCCGATACCAGGAACGATACTGCTATTACACAAAACAATGCAAAATCTTGTCACGTTCTGTGGACTTGACAGTAGCATGGGAAAAAATTGCCACCTCATACATTTAATAACATTTAAATCTACATGGAAATGAACAATACAAATATCACAGGTGGAAAAAAACAAGGCCAAGCATTTATTTTCATTGTATTTTGGCGGAAAAAGGTATCGTATCGGTACTCGGTATCGGCAAGTACACATTAATGTACTCGTACTTGTATCGGTTTTCAAAAAAGTGGTATCGGTGCATCCCTAAACATCAACTGACAAAGTCAAGGAGGGTCCCGGGGCAACACTCCTTTTTTATTTCTATTTTTTCCACACGCGTGTTGCGCGTAGAAAAAAAAACAAAATTAAATATCAGTATTGCCTCGGTACCTTCCTTGACTTTGATGTTTCTGATGGCCTTTTCCCTTGAAAAGCACCTGCACAACACTTCATTGAGACCCAAGGCAGCGCTCTCCCACCTTTCTCCTTTTTAAAAACATCAACTAACATTTGATCTTTTTTCTTCCCCAAGTGAATAGGACAGGGTAGTGGTGGTCAAATGTAATGTTTTTTACTGTGCACTGCCATGAGCAGCACCACTGTGACTATGCTGTGTATGTGTGTGTGTGTAGTCTACATACGCCTGTCTGTTTCTTTTGAACCAGGTTGAGCTCTGAGTACTAAGTGTGTGTGTGTGTGTGTGTGTGTGTGCATATACCTACATACGCCTGTCCGCTTCTTCTGGACCCGATTGAGCTCTGTGCACTAGTGTGTGTGTGTGTGTGTGTGTGTGTGTACATCTCTAAATCCATTTCTTTAGGACCAGGTTGAGCTCTTTACAATAGTGTGTGTGTGTGTGTACCTGTTTCTTCCGGACACGTTGAGCTCTGTGTACTAGTGTGTGTGTGTGTGTGTGTGTACCTCTGTTTCTTCTGGGCCCGTTTGAGTTCTGTGTACTAGTGTGTGTGTGTGTGTGTGTGTGTGTGTGTGTGTGTGTGTACTAGCGTGTGTGTGTGTGTGTGTGTGTGTGTGTACTAGCGTGTGTGTGACTACCTCTGTTTCTTCTGGACCAGGTTGAGCTCCATGTACTTGTGTGTGTACTAGCGTGTGTGAGTGTGTGTGTGTGTGTGTGTGTGTGTGTGTGTGTGTGTGTGTGTACTAGCGCGTGTGAGCGTGAGCGTGTGTGTGTGTGTGTGTACCTCTGTTTCTTCTGCACCAGATTGAGCTCCATGTACTTGTATTTCTGGTACTGCTCGTCAAGCTTCCTCAGCACGGCGTCTGCAGTGTCATTACCCGGCTTCTTCATGAAGGAGTCCACATCCTCCTGCACAGACCAATCACATTACACGATACATTAGACATCCTCTAGCAATGGCCAATCACATTACATCACATTACAGTGTCGTTACCCGGCTTCTTCATGAAGGAGTCCACATCCTCCTGCACAGACCAATCACATTACACTATACATTAGACATCCTCTAGCAATGGCCAATCACATTACATCACATTACAGTGTCATTACCCGGCTTCTTCATGAAGGAGTCCACATTCTCCTGTAGAGACCACCAATCACATTCTTATTACACGGTACATTAGACATCCTCCTGCTTAGACCAATCACATTACACGATACATTAGACATCCTCTAGCAGTGGCCAATCACATTACACGATACATTAGACATCCTCTTGCAGTGGCCAATCACATTACACGATACATTTGACATCCTCTTGCAGTGGCCAATCACATTACACTATACATTAAACATCCTCTTGCAGTGGCCAATCACATTACAAAATACATTAAACATCCTCTTGCAGTGGCCAATCACATTAGTGTCGTTACCCAGCTGTTTCATGAAGGCAGCGGGGCAAGATTTGGCTGGTTAGCTTCGCCGATTAACAAGTCACAATTTTCGTATTTCTGACATCCACTTCGCTCCACTTCGGTCGGTCATGATGATTGGTGGGTGAGCAACCTTTACAGGTCTGTGGTTGGGCACCTCCATGCATCCAATGCCCGTCTTCCATACAGCTTTCTGATTAACCGTAAGTCAGACAATAACGTGGCACGTTATTGGCTGAGTAAACTGTCGGCGGAAACGACTCCATCTTTGAAGCTGAAAATGTGTTCAATTTTGGCTGAATTCACTAGCTTAGCATTTCCCATTGAAATGACTGGAGGCGGGACTTGTTCACTCTCTCCAGTTCTTATACTACCTCCATGCATGAAGGAGTCCACATCCTCCTGAAGAGACCACCAATCATATTACACGATACATTACATGCTCCTGCTTAGACCAATCACATTACATTACATCATGCTTACACCAATCACGTTTCATTACGTCATGCCACACCCTTCTGTAGTGGCCAATGTACATCACATTACATTAAATTGTAATTTACAATACATTACATTCTCCTCTTGACTAACAACTTCATTACATAACACTACACTTAGCCAAGGCCAATTCTCCTGCCGTAACCAACCACATCACAATACAGCACACATCCACCTTCAGTGACCAACCACATCACGTTATATTACCATAACCGTACATCACAATACACTACACTTTGACCATATCCTCAAGTGGACGTGGCCAAACAAACATTCCTGGTACACACATTACAGTTTGCATTGCACTACACTACACTTCTTGCTGCAGTGGGCAGCCAAAGCACAACAATGGACAGATATGCACCCCGGCAGGTCAAGTAACCCGCAGGTGACTACAAGAAAACAATAGCCCTCGTCTAAGCTCACACTGACATAATTGAGCACTCATGCGTTCGTGGCATGAGAACTACAAT
This sequence comes from Engraulis encrasicolus, assembly GCF_034702125.1. NCBI lineage: Eukaryota > Metazoa > Chordata > Actinopteri > Clupeiformes > Engraulidae > Engraulis > Engraulis encrasicolus. Next base: position 210,699 of record NW_026945830.1, on the reverse strand, counting down.
GGCATTGAATAGGATAGAATTCCTTTAATTTTTATATGATTTTCATTAGAAAATATAATATGCTAGGATGAATTCAAAAGTTGATTTAAACAGGTAATGGCAAAAATATATATTTCATGTTTTCCAAATGTTTCCATCTTTAGGCTAATGTATCTACTAATACTAAGGTTGATTGATTGATTGATTATTGGCATAATGTCAGCTTCCCCTTGTCAGGAGCACTGTTCTTCCTGTGGTCAGTGTCAGTGTCACTAATGTATTTCCAAATGTCTTATTTTGTAAGAGGGCCGTGATAATAAAAAAAACCGTTAAGTATAATGGCGTGGATACACCCATATACCACTGATTGATAGCATCTGTCAAGTGCGCCGGTGGCAGCAACACACGACATAAACCACCGGCGATGCACGGACACAGACAGCTGTCACCGCCACTCCCTTCTAGAACCACATCCATTCTACTGCACTCACTAGCATTCTTGCTAACGTGATCCCACCCTGCCCGACGACGACCCACCCCAGCCGGTTAGATGCAGTACTGCAGCGTCCTGAAGAAGGAAGCTGTCCACCGCCCCTGCCCTGGACTTGCACGAGTGAGATACACATGGCTAGACTATCATCCAACCCCGACTAATGGTGACAGACAATGTTATGAAGAAATCAGTGGGACTGCTAAGAAGTAGTTTTAAGCATGCTAGGCTAGGTCCCAGGTTTAGCTTGTGGCCATTCAATCATACGATATCCCAAGTGTGCTAGCCAAGTTATGTGAGCCACATTTCGCTATACAATGTGGTGGTACCCAAGACAACCGTAACGCCAAACTGTCTCATGGCCACATGGAGTAATAGCCTCCCTTCACAGTCCAACTCTAGTAAGGCCTTGCCAGTGTTTACACAATACCATAAATCCAAACGCCTGAGTCCAAAATACTAAAAGGAATCTGGCGATTGCATGTCACCGTAACTGCCATAAAAGGATGTGAATGAATAGCCTATGACTTGGGGTAGGTCCTCAGGAGGGCTCAAAAGAGCAACCACGAGAGAACACCAACTTCAGGGTTCTTTGAAGATTTGCGGATGGTGTTGTGACAGCTTTGTAATACGCACCACAAATATCGCCTCGGGAATTCCAAGATGTTTTTTCTTTGCCTCTCCGGCATTGCCACTTTCTATGGTCGTCGCCATTTTAGGAAAGACTTGTGACTCTTCCGTCTTGCTCCTTCTTCTCCTCGCCCTTTTTTGATTGCCTCAGGGAATCTGTAAACTGTGAGAATCAGCACACGCTGGTGGTAAGGGGTGGTACTGCAGTAGTTGGCTATCCCAGGCCAGTGAAAGATGAATGGGTGTCAATGGAGTTTCCTACAACCTTAAGTTTTATCTCGTTGTATAATTTTTCGCCCAGAAATATTAATATTCAGTTTGAAGCTAGACCTAATAAGAACACATTTGAGTATTGTTTAGAATTTTTACAGGCTATTATTGGTTACGGTCCTTGGGGGAATCAGGTGCCTTGCTCACTCAGCTTGTGTACATGGGGCATTTAATTATTAATTAACTCAATTTAATTCAGAATAAAAGCATATTAACACCACATACTTTTCTCCTACTGGTAAAGTTGGGATGATTTGCAACCTGCTGATCCTAAGACTAAGTACCAACCTAGCCATTATGCCATGTGCTAAAACTTCTTGGCTCAGAGTGGGGATAACAGTGTAGACGGCAGAATGTAATGCTTAGGAAAATACTTTATTAAAACTGTACATTTCCAACATCCAAAGGTCAGACCATTCATTAACCCAATAGTGAGGTGCACATCAGTCCTGTAGGTTGTAGCATTAAAAGAGAGAAAGAGAGAGAGAGAGAGAGAGAGAGAGAGAGAGAGAGAGAGAGAGAGAGAGAGAGAGAGAGAGAGAGAGAGAGATGCGGCTCTGTGATCAGGCTGGCTTTCCTGATCACAGTACAGCTATAAAAGTAAGTGGGTTGAGTGCAGTGAATTCACACACAATATTCGACATCAAACTTTTTTCGCCAGAACCAATGCCAAGGTCATACCTGTAGCTAGCTAGGTACAAAAAAAAACACATACCGGGACCATACTGGAATGTTTAATATTTCATTTCACAGATTTAGTCTAGTGTCACATGGTTTGATAGAATTGTTTTCTTTTTCTGTCTTGTCACACTTTGAATCTGAATTGTGATGTCTGGTGGGACGGTGTGCTCTTCTCGTGTCCAGTCCTCTTCACACAGACACTTCATTTCAAATTTGAACCGTGGCATCTCCGCATATGCACCTTCAGCGTGGCTTTAGTATCGTAGGCCTTGGCACACCAGTCACAATAGAAGGCTTTCTTTCCCGTGTGAGAGCGCATGTGGACCATGAGTTGGCTTTTCCCGGGGAAGACGGCCCCACACCAACAGCAGACCTGCAGGCCCTCCTGTTTGTGGTCGAAGCGGTGCCGTACCAAAGCGGTCGCACGAGAAAAGCGTTTGTGGCACAGGTTGCAGATGTGCTGCAGACCGGTCGATTTTTTCGTTTTCCCTCCTCGGCGTCCCCGATTCGTCTTAGTATGTGGTGTTTCCTCATAGCCTGACGGCTCTATCCCAGAGGCGTCTGACCCTAGACTTTCTGTCTTTGACCGCCCGGGTACAGATGACATGATGTCTTCAAGTTGAGACGTCTGAGTTTGACTGGACACCAACATGCCTGGCTCAAACTCCAGTGCACCGAAGTCACTCTCGGACCTGGTGAAGTCACCAGGATCTTCTGGTATTAAAGCTGTGGTAGCATTGTCCAGCTCCTCTGGTTCTAGCTTTTGGTTTCTAGCTGGTATTAAAGCTGTGGTAGCATTGTCCAGCTCCTCTGGTTCTAGCTTTACCCAAGAGTGCGCTTCATACTCAACTCCATGGCCATCATCACTGTTGATGGTACCTGCAAGTCAAAACAGCACAGGTAATGACATGTAATGACATGTATTCCTTCCTTTATTGTACTGTCATTAGGACCCCCTCGAAAATGAGATGCCACATCTCCAGGGGTTATTCTCGAAATAAAATAACAATAATAAAAAAAGTGACTTGGCCTAAAAGGATGACTCCAGTGTCACAAAACAAGATAATTTGCACAGTATAGCCTTTGTATGAAAACTTCACTGTGCATTACTGAAAATTAGGGATGCAAATTATCGATTAATTCGTAAGTCTTATCGATCGACTTACGATTAATTGATAAGTGGCGTTTTCCCCACGAAATCTCAATGTTTCTCGGGAAAAAACCTAAGCTTACTAATCAAAAATTTTGTATTAAAAATTGAGATAAAATACCACATTTAAATTAATACTATATTATAATTAATAATATTCTTTAATAGAAAAGGTGATTTAAATATTTCCACTATTCACACCCCTCTTCACACACTTCATATGCCCATTTCACCTGGGTCTCTTGTCAGTTGAATTGTCGATTAATTGCGATTGATGTTTTTTAATCGATTAATGCATCCCTACTGAAAATGCATTTTTTTCTGCACAGCTGCAGTGTTGTCCTGCCCACCATATTGCGTTATGCATTTTAAGTGCAGTACTTGTGTAACATCCAGAATCAATGTAAGATATTTGTAGCCTACACAATGTGTCTTGATTTTTCGGTGACATGTGCATTTTATAAACGTTTCAAAAGCCTGTAGGTAGCATGAGACGGCGTTGATCATCCACGGAAGTTGCTCAGCTAGTGGTCCTCATCCAAGATCAGTGGACATGGCAAGAAGGTTTGCTGTGTCCACCAGCACAGTGTCCAGAGCAGATAGAGATGCCACAAAACATGCCAGTAACCAGGGGACATGGAGGAGGCCATAGGGCAGTGTACAACCAAGCATCTGGAATCGCTCCTTCCTTGCGACAGGTGTCACAGGAATGAAACAACACTGCCAGAGCCCACCAAAATGAGTTTTGCGGGCTGATGTGCATGTTTCTGCTCAAATGGTCAGAAACAGACTTCATGATGTGTCATCTGGTGCTGATCTTGGATGAGTAGCCCTACCACTAGCTGAGCAACTTTAGTGGGTGATAGACAGAGCCTCATAGCAACTTCAGGGGTGTAAAACTGTCAAAATGCACGAAAAAGAGAAATGCTCTGTGACACTAGCTACCTTGGCAAAATGGCTTCACGACAAGTATTTCCTGAATGGGCAGACTGAACTTGCGAGTTGTTGCACTGCTTTGGTCAGTATAAAGGTTTCATCGTCAAAATTGTTCGCCAGAGTATTTTCCACTCTCTCTCTCTAGTTTCCCTATGATGTTTCTCTTGTGTCAAACTCACCTCGGTATGCCTCCAGTGTCTTTGTGAGCTGATCAATGTGTCTCTGCTTCTTATTCAGTTCTTCGATATAGGCAGCAAAATTGCTCTCAAATAACTTCGTGATTTCAGAGGCAGCCTTTTTGGCAAAGTCATCCAAAATAAACGCAACACGAAATTCTATTGTTGACATCTTTTCTAACGACAGTAGATCTACGACTGTTAGTCGATGTTGTTCAATCAATAAACCGTAAAACCAAGAACACCAACGCCTTCCAAATCAACTGGATAATTGAGTTGATTCCTTAAACTATATTTTTGTGACATGAACTGATATATGCATCAAACCACACAAAACCTAGCTCTATTTTGATTAGTTTCCAAGTAGTCTGCATGGAAGTCTTCTTTTGTTGGCAGATTGTAAGGAAACAGGATACTTCCTGCCACCTAGTGGTGTGGAGGAGAAAATGAACCCACCCTCAACATTGTTTGATCTGATGCTCTGAAAATTACCAATAGTGTAGGCATGTCTTCAAAAGAAAAAAAAAATTGTGCCACCTTTATAATTGTGGTGTTGTGTTGTGCTATACATGTGATTGTTGGGGAAGCTGAGTAGGCCTAACAGAAGTGTCAGGAGACACTGAAAGAACCCACTTTTGATAATAACAATTTCTCCATAAAGTAGCCTAATGAGAAAATCGTTTTGGAAATGCCCTTTTTCTGTCCGTTTTTTTCTGTCTTTTAATAATTTGTCAAGTTCTGTTGCCTGCCACATTGATCCCAGTATTTTTTAATTAAGCGGGCTTGCGGAGCAAGGACCATGCAGAGCAAGGACCATGCAGAGCATGGCCCTTGCAGAGCAAGGCCCGTTTATAGTAATCTCTAAGTCCTGTTTTATTATTATTAAGCGGGCTTGCGGAGCAAGGACCATGCAGAGCATGGCCCTTGCAGAGCAAGGCCCGTTTATAGTAATCTCTAAGTCCTGTTTGATTATTATTATTATCGTTCTTGTGCAGGGATCTCCTCCTAGGCCTTTCGAGATAGAGACACCGTTCAAACACTAAAACGACCGGCTCGGCTTGGAGATCGCGTATACTAATAGGCTTTTCCGTGTCTCTTGTCGTTTTCCCGTTTTTGGCGATTTTGTGAAAAGCCTGGGTTCCCATTGAAAACAGTGGTGGAACCTCCATGAATCAAAGTTCCGCCACTCTAAAGATTAGAGTGTAGGAGGCTTTTTCGGTCATAAAACATCAACACTTTCACCTAGAAGTTCAGTTGACGCGTTGTTAGCGAGCTCTATGGCATGTCTCCAAATTGTGAAAGTTTCATCTCCCAACTCCCAATACTTTTTAAATGGCAGGTTTGTAAAAAAAACAGGCCTGGCTCTATGGAGAATCCCAGTCTTTTGAAAAGTGCATTTTTCAAGAGATCAGCGCATGTCCCACACGGAGGTCCATTTGTGCCTGAAAAATTTAACCTATAAACTTCATTCAAAGACTGTTAGAGAGATCACAAGCATGACTCCGATCTGTGAAAAGGACACGTGCCAACTCCTTTTAGTTTTTTTACAACGATGTTGTAAAGACAAAAAACTCATTCTGATTTTCTCCCCTGTTAAAGGCTCAATACTAACTGTCAGTTAGTATCAGAACAGGTGCTCCCAATGAAGGATTCCATCTTAACTGCCACTGTCTCAAGATTCTATTCTTAACGAGCAGGTGCGAGCAAGCATTCTAGAAGTGTATTGTTCAGCTCTTCAATGCAATGTAATATAGTCTTGCTGGACTGTGTATGACAGCTAGCTGCTTGGCTTAGTGGTAATGCATGCCGCTGCATTAGAGACATGGAGGTTGAGGGTTCGAATCCCATCTGAAGCCATGTTGATTTTCTAAATTATATCATGTGCAGCGTTCCTTGGCCGACTTAAAATGCCATGTATATCATTTAGTATGGATGGCAAATGTGCTGAATTACAGATATTGAGGTTGGGGGTTCGAAACCCAGTCAAAGCCATGTTGATTTTTAAAATTATATCATATGCAGTGTTCCTTGGCCAACTTAAAATGCCATGTATGTCATTTAGTATGCATGGCAAATGTGTTGGATTACAGATATGGAGGTTGGGGGTTCGAATCCCAGTCAAAGCCATGTTGATTTTCTAAATTATATCATATGCAGCGTTCCTTGGCCGACTTAAAATGCCATGTATATCATTTAGTATGCATGGCAAATGTGCTGGATTACAGATATGGAGGTTGGGGGTTCGAATCCCAGTCAAAGCCATGTTGATTTTCTAAATTATATCATATGCAGCGTTCCTTGGTCGACTTAAAATGCCATGTATATCATTTAGTATGGATGGCAAAAGTGCTGAATTACAGATATTGAGGTTGGGGGTTCGAAACCCAGTCAAAGCCATGTTGATTTTCAAAATTATATCATATGCAGTGTTCCTTGGCAAACTTAAAATGCCATGTATGTCATTTAGTATGCATGGCAAATGTGCTGGATTACAGATATGGAGGTTGGGGGTTCGAATCCCAGTCAAAGCCATGTTGATTTTCAAAATGATATCATATGCAGTGTTCCTTGGCCAACTTAAAATGCCATGTATGTCATTTAGTATGAATGGCAAATGTGCTGAATTAGGGATATGGGGGTTGGAGGTTCGAACCCCAGTCGAAGCCATGTTGATTTTCAAAATGATATCATATGCAGTGTTCCTTAGCCAACTTCAAATATCATGTATTGTATGTCATTTAATATCAATGGCAAAGGGGTTGGATTACAGATATGGAGGTTGTGAGTTCTAATCCCGCTCGAAGCCATGTTGATTTTCAAAATTATATCATATGCAGTGTTCCTTAGCCAACTTAAAATACCATCTATGTCATTTAGTATATCCCCAAAACGCAGAGCTACAACACTTTCAAGATGGCTGAATCCAAGATGGCTGAATTGTTTGGCCCATAACTTCTGACTGGGTGGATGGAGTTTTTCCAAGATTTCTTTTAGCTTTGTTTTCTCAATAGTACTTTGTTTCATCTCTGCCCCAAAAGGCAAGCCCGCTTCCAGCATTTTCTGTGAGAATGCATTTCTAGTTTTTTATTATTATCGTTCTTGTGCAGGGGGACAGTAAAAATAGAAAATGGATATCCTCCTAGGCCTTTCGAGATAGAGACACCGTTCAAACACTAAAACGACCGGCTCGGCTTGGAGATCGCGTATATTAATAGGCTTTTCCGTGTCTTTTGTCGTTTTCCCCCCCGTTTTTTTGGCGATTTTGTGAAAGCCTGGGTCTCCATTGAAAACTATGGTGGAACCTTCATGAACCAAAGTTCCGCCACTCTAGAGATTAGAGTGTAGGAGGCTTTTTCGGTCATAAAACATCAACACTTTCACCTAGAAGTTTAGTTGACGCGTTGTTAGCGAGCTCTATGGGATGTCTCCAAATTGTCAAAGTTTCATCTCCCAACTCCCAATACTTTTTAAATGGCAGGTTTGTAAAAAAAACAGACCTGGCTCTATGGAGAATCCCAGTCTTTGGAAAAGTGCATTTTTCAAGACATCAGCGCATGTCCCACACGGAGGTCCATTTGTGCCTGAAAAATTTAACCTATAAACTTCATTCAAAGACTGTTAGAGACATCACAAGCATGACTCCGATCTGTGAAAAGGACACGTGCCAACTCCTTTTAGTTTTTTTACAACGATGTTGTAAAGACAAAAAACTCATTCTGATTTTCTCCCCTGTTAAAGGCTCAATACTAACTGTCTTTCAATCAATCACAACAGGTGCAGCCAGTGAAGGATTCCATTTCAACTGTCACTGTCTCAAGATTCCATTCTTAACGAGCAGGTGCGAGCAAGCATTCTAGAAGTCCATTGTTCAGCTCTGCAATGCAATGTAATATAGTCTTGCTGGACTATGCATGACAATTAGCTGCTTGGCTTAGTGGTAATGCATGCTGCTGCATTAGAGATATGGAGGTTGAGGGTTCGAAACCCACACGAAGCAATGTTGATTTTCTAAATTATATCATATGCAGCGTTCCTTGGCCGACTTAAAATGCCATACATGTATATCATTTAGTATGGATGGCAAATGTGCTGAATTACAGATATTGAGGTTGGGGGTTCGAAACCCAGTCAAAGCCATGTTGATTTTCAAAATTACATCATATGCAGTGTTCCTTGGCCAACTTAAAGTGCCATGTATGTCATTTAGTATGCATGGCAAATGTGCTGGATTACAGATATGGAGGTTGGGGGTTTGAATCCCAGTCAAAGCCATGTTGATTTTCAAAAGTATATCATATGCAGTGTTCCTTGGCCAACTTAAAATGCCATGTATGTCATTTAGTATGAATGGCAAATGTGCTGAATTAGGGATATGGGGGTTGGAGGTTCGAACCCCAGTCGAAGCCATGTTGATTTTCAAAATGATATCATATGCAGTGTTCCTTAGCCAACTTCAAATATCATGTATTGTATGTCATTTAATATCAATGGCAAAGGGGTTGGATTACAGATATGGAGGTTGTGAGTTCGAATCCCGCTCGAAGCCATGTTGATTTTCAAAATTATATCATATGCAGTGTTCCTTAGCCAACTTAAAATACCATGTATGTCATTTAGTATATCCCCAAAACGCAGAGCTACAACACTTTCAAGATGGCTGAATCCAAGATGGCTGAATTGTTTGGCCCATAACTTCTGACTGGGTGGATGGAGTTTTTCCAAGATTTCTTTTAGCTTTGTTTTCTCAATAGTACTTTGTTTCATCTCTGCCCCCAAAGGCAAGCCCGCTTCCAGCATTTTCTGTGAGAATGCATTTCTAGTTTTGTTTACAGTCCAGGAACTTCTTAATGTGATTTGCTGCATCAGCATGCCAACAGAGTGAGGTTGCTTTAGCCTTGATACATGTCTCTGACAAATAAAAAGTAAATCCCATTTGCACATTATCTGATGCTAAAAATTCATCCCCTGCACTATTGTTTAGGCCTACCATTTGTCAAGAAGTAATTTCCAGTGAGACATTATGGACAGTCATGGGAAAGCGGTTAGGGTGTCAGGCTTGCAGTCCAAAGGTTGCCGGTTCGACTCCCGCCCTGCCGGGGGGGAGGTGCTCTCCCCATCCTCCTCCATGACTAAGGTACCCTGAGCATGGTACTGTCCCGCCGCACTGCTCCCTTGGGGCGCCATTGAGGGCTGCCCCCTTGCACGGGTGAGGCATAAATGCAATTTCGTTGTGTGCAGTGATCTCTGGTGTGCTGTGTCACAATGACAATGGGAGTTGGAGTCTCCTAAATTGGCTTTCTTTTTATTCAGTCAGACATTCATAAGCATCAGGGATTTACCATAGCAAATCAATATAGCTCATCCTTTCATATAATATAATCCATCCTTTGCGACTCAACTGGCATGACAATTTTATAGAAAGGTGACTTCCAGTGAATTAAATCAGATATTCAGAAGTTTGGGAATGTCTTACAGTAAACCAATAGGTCTTGTCACACAAAAGGCATGGAGATTGTATGTGCTTTTATTAGAGGTAACTAGACAAAAGTAAAGTCAATTTTTTCAAACATTTCTACTTTAACTATGTTACTCAGAATGTAAAAAAAGAACTGTAACTAAATTAATCTACACAAAAAGAAAACATAAGTCTCAGTCAATTCATAAGGTCAGTGATGACAAACTTTTTCCTGGTGAACCAGAAGCTATGTGTTGAGGCCCAGGGGGCTGGGCTACACAAACCTGTTACTTACAGGCTACTGGTTCACCAGGAAAGACAAACTTATCTTTGTCGGACAAAACGTCGGACACAACGTCAAATTAAAGCAACATTCAAATAAACACTAGTTTCCCTTGCTCCTGTTCTTCCAGCCGTATCTCTGAGTCCAGTGGATTATAGTGGCTAAGAGGAGGTAGAGGTTGTCCCACCAGAGTCAGAGTACAGCTTGAAGAGGAGGAGGATTACCATATACAATACTAATACATTAGGGCTGCACAATTCATCGAAAATCGTGATATAATCGTGATACCGAAATCGTGATTTCAATTGGGATTTCATTGTGGCAATAGTGACCTGCCTTCTAGCCTCCTTGAATCCAGAACATACTGACAGGTTGGAGTTTCTGGACAGAAATCTATCCACCTAAGTTTCATGCTATTGCCTTTTACATGATAATTACGATTCAGTTTTATTTTGTTTATCCCGTATATAATTCATTCTTGGTTATATTTCATTTTGTTACCCTTTTAGATCAAATTCGGCCAAAGATCAATAATCATGATTTCAATTTTGACCCCAAAATTTTTTTTAATCGTGATTATAATTTTTTCCATTGGCGTGCAGCCCTACTATTCTGCCCAACAATTTCAGAACGCAGTATCTTGAAAATGGTCGAAAATGGGTTTAGACCAGAAATTGGCCTTAAAATACCTTCTTTTTCTTGTGTTAAAATTTTTTGGTCCAACTTGGTCCCGTTTCAGAAAAAAAAACGATAAAAATTGATTATACTGTGCTTTTTGGTTTTAGGAGGTTACATCGTACTAGCCAAGAATGCAGTATATTGCGCAATATACTGCACTTCTCCATTGACACCGTGGTTTTGTTGTAGACAGTAATACCACAACAGAACGCAGTATATTGATTTTCAGCTAAAAAGTAATGACAATATATATATATATATTTTTTTTTTTTCTTGTGTGCATACATTTCTACCATAAAAATGTATTATATGGAAGTGTCATCACCACTTTACCTCCAACACAGTTGTGTGGCCAGAAAGGAAACTTTAAAGCCTTTTTTCTCAGCCATTTCAAACTATACTGCGTTCTGAAATTGTAGGGCAGTATACATGTGTATTTATATGGCGCAGTATCACAAATATGAAGTTGAATTCAAAGCGTTTCAAAATACACATAAACATTCCCACACCAGCTCTGGAGGTGCACGTGAGAAGGTGCGCACACACGCACATACACAATCAAAGACAATAATAAAAGTCACAAGATCACAACAGCATCAAGACTTGGCCTACTTGCACAGGAAGACTGTGCACTTACTGTATCTGAGAGGTAAAACTCAATTACTTAGAGGTGCACTGTGTAATTTTTTTAGTTAAAAAAATATTGTACTTTGTTCATACTAATAAACAGTGGTTTATTATTTAGCAAATACCCATGAAAAGATCAAATTTGGTAATAGGCACAGTGTCAATGAGCAGCATAGTTGCAATACCTACTCTAGCCACCATCCTACACAGTGCACCTTTAACCTGAGGGGAGATGGGAAATGAGTACCAGTGCATTTCCAGAATCTGTGCAATGGCCATTGTAAAGGCAAATAGGTACTCCTCACTGTCCTAGCGAATAGAGGCAAAAAGCCCCCCAAAACATTAAAAACACACGGTGGATCTGTGTACATACTGCAAGCTTCTGTTAGTCTAATAATACGTCTTGCCTTTACTCCCCGTTTTGTTGCTATGTTCCCAAACTCGGGTGAAGATTTCAGAGAGGGTTTCCATGCGAGCCAGTGCGCACAAGGCAGCAAGGCTTTTCCCAGGCTACAGAACTGTTACATACTGGACACGTAACTGGCATGTTGACCATCTGATGAACCTGTAGTCATGAAAGTCAGAAGCGGAGTACTGAAATCTTAAGTTTTCTATCTGAGGAGTACCTGATTTTTTCCCCTTCAACCAATTGACCCAATGCAGCACTCTGCTTTTCTTCTCCTTTGACGAACGTCACATTTTATACTTGGTCTTGCCACACTTGGCACAAGGCCTGGTGGAAATGCGGCGTCTTCTCGATGGGTCTGGCTGGTCTTCCCTACTACCGCACACGCTACATTTCGGATGTGAATTGTGGATATTCATTTTATGCGTTCGAAGTGAAAACTGACAGATGAAGGACTTGCCACAAATGTCACAGACGAAGGGTTTCTCTCCCGTATGAGTCCGCATGTGAACAGTCAGCTGTTTCGTGGTGAAGAAGGTGGTGGCACACACATTGCAGGCCGGTAACTCCTTCTTGTTGTGCACCAAGGCGCGGTGCTTAACCAGATGGATTTGACGAGAAAAGGATTTGTTGCAGTCTTTGCAGCGTTTGTTAACATAGACCACACTATTCCTACGCCTGTGATATTTCTTAGAACGAGCTCCCACCTTCCCCTTCTTGCGTGGAGCTCCGGAGGTCTGGCTTTGACTTGGACCCGACACGTCTGACTCCAGCTCCAGCACCTCCTCATCATCGTCGTCTTCCTCCTCCTCCTCCTCACTCTCTGACTTGGAGGAATCCACAGGAGCTACTGAGAATAGGCCTGCAGCTGCTGTGTCCTCCTCTGGTGGTTGTTCTTCCATCTGGACCACAGGCTGTGCTTCATCTACATCTGCGCCTGCACCAATGGCACCTGCAGGTGGAGGAGGCACAAGACAGCACATTGAATTCCTCATGATATAGCCTAGAGCAGGGCTTTAAATTGACACCAGTCCACTGGCCAAATGCCAGTGAAATTTGAGTTTGGCTGGTGGAAAAGACCAGCTAACTAACCACTTTGACCCATTATGGTGTGTCTGTGTGCGTTTGGCTAGTAAGATTAACATCTATAGCTTTTTCGGCTGGTGATGAAAAAAGGTTAATTTAGGGCCCTGTAGCCTAGTGCAGGGGTACCCAACCCTTGCCACCTTGGGGCCCACTTGAAATTTTCAGAAATGTTCAGGGCCCAATGCGGCCCATCTCTGCTCTGCCCAATAAACAATACAACCAAAATGAAGAGTCAACAGCAACACAGCAACAAATGAAAATGTATCTGATGGTGGGGGACCTTTCAGGTGACTTTGGCCTGTGCCCAGCCAAAACAGTCAACAGCCCCCCTGCCCAGTGGTGTAGTCTACGTAGAACGCGGGTATACGGAGTATACCCACTTCTAAATTTCAGGGATTTCAGTATACCCACTTAAAATTGATGGATCCATTGTTTTGAATAGCACAAATATATACAGTATACCCACTTCAAAAACAATTCAAATATACAGTATACCCACCACAAAAAAGTAGACTACACCCAGGGCCGCGTTAACCCTCGCCGGGGCCCGGTGCAGACGCAATCCGGGGCCCCTACACCACATTATAATGAGCCATAGCCTATTTAAAACGCATGAAACAACCCAGGCTACACGTTCTACTCCAACACACAAAAAAAGGATGCGCGGAAATTGGGACCCCCTGCTGAGTTCACCAGTACGCAACGCAAGCCATTGGAAGGCTAGCCAGCTGACAGGGAGGAGATTCTGTGCACTACTGTTTAGCAGAGTATCCTAAACGTCGGCTCAGCTAGAACTACCAAACAGAAGCACAACCAAAAGTATCTTATTTTGCTACGTTGCTGCAGACCAATTTGTGGAATCGAAACCGTCGTGGGAAACACGTGTTAATTAATGTAACTTCCAATGGCCTTGGAAAGACTGGCTGTCTGTCAAAGGAAAGTAGCCTACTCAGCTGTCGCTTGACGCGAGGAAGGGGAATCCCCTAGCAGCGAACCACAGCAAAGTGAAGCTGTCACGAAATCCCCTCAAAATGTACCATATAGGCTACCAATTAAGAAGTCAGCGGTTTTCATCTAGATGGTGCATTACAATGCAATAGTGTGCAATCATTACAGTAGATTACGGTGCAAACTCAGGCCAAATGTTTGGATGTGGATGTAGCGCAAGTTTTTCCCCCCCTCCCAGATAAGAGCCACTTGCTAACTGAACAATCCGCGAGTGGTACCCAGGCATGTTTTAACTGAACACAAAGCCGAACGCAAAGATATACGCTGACAGAGCATCGACATTAGACCCATTACAGTGCTTTAGGGAAATGGCCATAACATTGCTTTAGGAAAATGCGACTAGCCTATATCATTTTAGTGTTTGCTAGATTGGCTTGCCCTGTTGTTGTCAGACTGTCAGAACTTTGAGTGCTGGTTGGTGCACTTGCTACGTAGCATTATTGTGAACACTTTTTAAAAAACACCTCAGAAGTGGTCCTCGCCGCGCCATGCAAGACTTTTGTTTCGCGAATGCAGTTGGGTGCGTGATTTATTTCCCCATGTTTTAACAATAGAATAAGATAACGTTACAGTAGGTTGGTGTGCTGTGCTCTGTTTGCTTAGCTTAGGCCTACATGATTGCACAAGTCCATGATCGCTATGCAACAATTATTACAAAAAGCGATTATAACACTGACATTACAAAAATGGATAACGTTGCCAACCTTCTCTTCAATGCGTTAATCCATGCCGGGCTGAAGTTTATCCGTACAATCTGAAGCAAGTGCTGACGCAGAGTTTCTCACATCTTTTTAGACAGTAGCCCATCATCAAACTATAAAATTATTGACCACCGTTTTCACTGGTGGCACACAACCAGAAGCATCTGACTGAAATGATAAGTTCCGACCTCCGATTCCTGCGTGCATGCAGAGGCGATTCTAGGCTCAGTAGGGGGGCCAAGCGAAAATTAAAAAGAAAGAACACTTGTAACAAATCGCCACTGCTGTTCCCCAGCTACAGTCTTAGGGGGCCCAAGCTGCCTGTCTAGCCTGGTGACATAATGCATATGCGCCTCTGCTTGCCTACGGATGGCGAAATGCGTCAAAAGTACAATTGATTGTCTCAAAATATCGTTTCATATTTTCCAATCTCTCTGATCTCACAACGTCCGGGGCCCCCTCTAGTGGCGGGGCCCGGTGCTGCAGCACCGGTTGCACCATAGGATAACGCGGCCCTGACTACACCACTGCCCCTGCCTGTCCTAAAGCAGAGATTTTTCAGATTGGGGGGCTGGGCAGGGGGGCTGTGTAGGCTTGCTAGGAATACTCTGGCAAGTTGGAAGCACGGAAATAAACTAAGTCAAACGAATCAAAGATCAAACCTAAGGCTGGGATCTACTGTGGGGGACCTCGTCCTACAAACACGTTACCTTCAAAAACAAACTGCGCAACTTGAGTGGAATAACCATGCTCGAAATTACTGTCTTGCACGGTGTCGAGAGGTTCACCATGCAGTGGCGCGGGGAGCTTCCCCAAGGTTTGTCCTGTTGTGTTCTTCACATCAACTTGATTAGCGTGGTTGTTGAACTCTTCCAGCTTCTTGGTCAGACGATGAATGTCACTCTGTTTCTTATTAAGTTCTTCGATGAACGCAGCAAAAGTGCCGTCAAACAACTTCATGATTTCGGCAACAGCCTTTTTGGTCAAGTCCTCCAAAATAAGTGAAACACGGCCCTCTATACATGACATCTTTGGCAATGCAGAAAAGTTGAGTAGTCTCTCCTTGATCCGGTTGAGCATTAAGTTGATAACTTAAACTATTAAAAGTATCTATGCATGTATACTACAAACGTTCCTAGGCATTAGTAAACCTGTTATTGTTGTTGTTTTCTTTGCAGTCGTCTGCGCCGCAACCGCTATAAATTGAAGAAAACTGTGCACTGGCTACTTCCTTTGTTGAAGCCCATAATGGCACGTGAACATATTCCTTGCTGCCATCTAGTGGTATGGGGTAATATACATAAAACACATTGAGATTTATATATAAAGTGAATAGATTCAAGAGAAGAGGCTTCAAATTATTGTGGGATTTCTTAGCGTACAGTGGATCTATTTAGATAGAAATGTGCTAAATGATCCAGAACAAATTGGCCCATTTATTGTTAATTGGTGGGCAATTCTCCAATTAGGGTACTTTTTGACCAGGACAACTTCAGGAAATATGAAAACGTAACTATTTGTATACTTAGTATTCACATTCTTTGTCGATGACTGAAGATGTTGGTAGTAATCATATTAAATTATTAATATTGCATGTTTGGTAGGCCCTATTTCCAGACGGCACAAAGGAAATACCATTTCCATCATGGAAATAGTACAGGAAATTACAGTTGTGGAATGACATTTCCTACCTTTAACTCCAAAATCATATTCTAGCTAAGAAGTCTTTACCTGGCTCTTGCCCGGCCATATATGGCAGAAAACCTTTGGGAAACGTTTGGGACGGCATACTGTATGGCCCTCATTTGGGCCAAAGTAAAAACAAAAGGATTTAGATTGAAATAGGCTACATGATCCAGTACAAATTGGCCCATTTTATGTTAATAGGTGGGCGATTCTCCAATGATTAGGGTACTTTTTGACCAGGACAATTTCAGAAAATGTATTGGTATACTTAGTATTCACATTCTGACAATGACTGAAGATGTTGGCAGTGATCATGTTAGATCATTAATATTGAATTTTTGGGATTTTTTTTTCTAGACCAGGCAAAGAAAATACCCTTTCCGTCATGGGAATAGTAGTGGAAATGACTGTTGTGGAAAATGACATTTCACCACTTTCCCTCCAAAATCTCATTATAGCTGAACATTCTAGCTTTGGAGAAAGTACCCCTTTTTGTGTATGAAAGGTGCAATTTTCCAGTCATAATGAATACTTAGAATTTGATGGTGTTGGTAAGCATTTATTAAAATAGAAACAGTTGTCAAAGGGCAGCATGAATTTTAGAGATGAACTGCTAAAATTATTACACAGTGCACCTTTAACTTTTACCATAGCATTAGAAGATGATCACAAATGACAACTAACAAACTTTTATAAATCCTGATTTTTCCCCTTATTCCTCTCATGAAATATAAACAGTTTGGAAATGGCATACATGAATTGTCTACTGAGTTTAATATAACCCTTTGATTTTTGTTGTTTTTCTTACCACCTGTGGGGAGAACTCTGGCATCAATCCATGGGAATCCCTCTGAATATTCTGTTGTTGTGGTTACTGACTAAATAATTCTAAAGCAAGGCGCCTGAGATTTTAGTTTGTACTGAGTAGTGGAAATGACAATAAACCCAGGGGACAGGTGTTCAACATGTGAAAAAATTGATATTTTCGAAATGTGCATTTTTAATACAACACATTTTTACTTACATGGATGTAAATTAAGGTTTTATGATTGGATTTGACATTAATTTACAATTCCATCATTGGGTACAGAAGGTCAAAGGCCAAAAGTCAGGCTTAAGGACAGAGAGAAAACGGCTATAATCACATATCTGTTGCCATGTTCCCAAACTCGGGTGAAGATTTCAGTGAGGGGTTCCATGAGAACGAATGCGCACAAGGCAGCAAGGGAATTCCCTGGCTACAGAACTTGTACTGTATGTTAAACATGAACCGGTAGTTCAAATTTCGGCCGATACCGATATCCGATATTGATATTGCGGTTTTGGCCGATAACGGATATTAACCGATACCGATGTTTTTTTTGTTTTGTTTTTTAAGAGATAACATTTAATACAGACTGACAATGATAAACAAACTGAATTTTTGAATGTCCTCTTATTTCCAAAAACACTTTTTAACTCCCTGTGATAAAATTAGATAAAAAAATAGAGACAAACTAGAAGACAAACAATGAAAGTCACTGTCAAGTCCAATCTTTTAGAACCGTAACATACAAAAAAACATTGGCGTTAACATCGGCCCAGTTTTACCCATCGGACCGATGTCCGATGTGTTGAAAAATGTCAAATATCGGCCGATACCGATACATCTGGCCGATACATCGTGCATCCCTAGTCATGACATTCAGAAGCATGACATCTTTGGTGTCCTTTCTGAAGAGCACCTGATTTTTCCTTCAACCAATTGACCCCCAACCCTGCACTCGGCTTTTCTTCTTCTTCTACGAACGTCACAGATTATACTTGGTCTTGCCACACTTCACACAAGACCTGGTGGAAATGCGGCGTCTTCTCGATGGATCGTGTTCCAGTGGCTGCTCTTCCCTGCTACCACACGCGCTTCATTTCAGATTTGTATCATGGATCCTCATATGCATCCTAAGCGCAGATGGATAGATGTAGGTTTTGCCACAAATTTCACAGCCGTAGGGTCTCTCTCCCGTATGAGAGCGCATGTGAACAGTCAACAGGTATGTGGTCAAGAAGGTGCTGCCGCAAACTTGGCAGGCCGGCAGCTCCTTTTGCAAGTGCACCAAGGCGCGGTGCTTTGCCCAGTCGGACCGATAAGAAAAGTATTTGTTGCAGTCTTTGCAGCGTTTCAGCCTATTGTTCAAATGTTTTAGGGTCTTAGGGTCACCTCCCACCTTCCTCTTCTTTTGTGGAGCTCCGGAGGTCTGGCTTTGACTTGGACCAGACGTGTCTGACTCCAGCTCCAGCACATCATCCTCCTCCTCCTCCTCCTCCTCCTCCTCCTCATCATCATCATCGCCGCCTTCCTCCCTTCCTTCCTCCTCCTTCTCTTCCTCTTCACTCTCTGACTTGGAGGAATCCACAGGAGGCTCTGTGAATAGGCCTGCAGCTGCTGTGTCCTCTTCTGGTGGTTGTTCTTCTATTTGGACCACAGGGTGTGCTTCGTCATCATCATCATCTTCATCATCACCATCGTCACCTGCAGTGGAAGCAGCACAAGACAGTATTACTACTGATACTCCTGGACACTTTGGTGGTAACTTTGTCTTGGCCACCCAGCACAGGTGACACTATGTACACTTTATTTTTGGTGTGTGTGTGTGTGTATGCGTGTGTGTGTGTGTGTGTGAGAGTGTGTGTGTAGTGACACAGGGGGCGACACCCCCCCCCCCATCCTTTTTCCAAGGAATACTATGGACATTGTACTAGGCAGAGAGACTATGGACACTCCTGGACACTTAATGAACACTTTGTCTTGGCTTCTATGTGCCACTTGGCTAAGGCACATGTTAACACTGTGGACATTTACACTTTATATTTGGGGTGTGTGTGTGTGTGTGTTAAAGAGAGATGCCTTGGCAAAATGTATGCAACAGTAAGCTATATATGATTATTTTATGTGTAAATATGTGTATTATGTCTTGTGGGTAATGTCTTTATTTATGTGTGTATGCTACTTGGCACCTTAATTTCCCCCTGGGATCAATAAACGATACTCTACTCTACTACATTACATTACACTTAGCTGCTGCTTTTATCCAAAGCCACTTAGCTATTTTACAGGGTATGGGTTACAGTCCCTTGAAGGATCAGGAAGCGCGCTCAACACCTTGTCTTCTTATACTTTACACTGGGTGCTTAACTTCGTCAATGAATGAACTCAAATCTCAAAAGAAAGTGAATAAAGAAGCACTCATCAGATTTCTTTTTCATATTTAATCGCCTCACATCACAGACGTTTCGGGCTTACACCCTTCTTCAGTGTAAAATGGCCATTTACAAAAAGAAATCTGATGAGTACTTCTTTATTCACTTTCTTTTTACAGTCCCTTGAGCAATGTGGGGTTGCTCAAGGGCGCATCAGCCCTGGATTGAATGTAAATAAGCTAAAAACAATATTCCCATGCATTATAATGTACTGTATTATTATTACTCTCATTACTCTCAGCTATTCCCCGGTGTTGCTTTTTCTCGCAGACCTAGACAAATCACATGCCCATGCACTGTCTGCATGAGCTGGACTTGAAAAGGGTAGCTAGGTGTGCATACTAGGTTATAATTCTTTTGTTTGGCATTTGAAGATTTCAAAATGAGTACATGGTAAGCATTGATACGTATGTTTCCAACACCAAATCGTGTTCTACATGCATGCACCAACTAGTGCTAGTCTTGAAAGTGGGGTTCATAGTAGTGTCAGAGAGACTGGATAAGATACTCCTAGAATCTGATAGTGTGGCAAGGAGTGGGGTACATTGGCTGGAATCTAAAATTGCTGTGGGGCAGGTTTTTGGGAAACCTGACATATTACAGTTACAACACATGTGCACACGACAAACACAAGATTGTTTTTTGATGTTACCCTGGGGAAACTGCAAGTTAGGCCTATTGTATTAGAAAGCATAGCACAATATCTCGCCTGGGATGCAATCAGACCAAATGGCAGTTTACCTTCAAAAATGAACTCAAGTTTCACGGGAGAATCCAACTGCTGAACTTGTGTGGAATAATCATGCTCGAAATTACTTTCTTGCGCGGTGACAAGAGGTTCAACGTGCTGTAGCGAGGATGGCTTTCTCAAGGGTTGTCTCGTTGTGTTCACATGGACTTGATTCGCGTTGTTGTTGGACTCTTCCAGCTTCTTGGTCAGACGATCAATATCACTCTGTTTCTTATTAAGTTCTTGGATGAAAGCAGCAAAGGTGCGGTCAAACAATTTAATGATTTCGGCTACAGCCTTTTTGCTCAAGTCCTCCAAAATAAGGGAAACATGGGACTCTATCGCTGACATCTTAGGGCAATGCAGAAAAGTTTTGTTGTCTTACAACAGTTGAGCAGTCTCGGTATTATCTTCTTGGTCCGGTTGAACATTAAGTTGATAACATTAACTATTAAAAGTATCTATGCATGTTTACTACAAAGCTCCTGGCCATTATTAATGCATCTGTTGTTATTTCTACTCGGTCGCCAGCACCATGAATTGAAGAAATCTGTCCATGGGCTACTTCCTTTGTTGAAGCCGATAGCCGCACGTGAACAACATGTAGCATACTGCCATCTAGTGGTATGGGGTAAAAAGAAAACAAATAATACACACAAGCTTCAACTCAAATTTCCCATAGAGAGCTGTGTGTATTTATTTATAAGAAAAGGTGAATAATAGATTCAAGAAAAGTGTCAAGGTTAATTAACTATAGCTTTTTAAGTCTTTTTAAGTTTTCATTTTCAATTTTGTAGATTTTTCTGTATCTTGAGGGAATTGTGAAATTTGAATGTTCAGTCATCTGCAGAGAAATGTCAGGGCCGGATTAACATGGCCCGGGGCCCCTAGGCTGCTGTGGGCCCCCGCGCAAGGCAAATTTACATAGACAGTGTCATAATTACGAGTTAGGAATTAAGGATAACATGTCTATCAACTACTCAACACGACACGGTTTTTCAATATTGCATCTTGTCACAATTGTGTAATTTTTCACTTTCGGCCAATCAGGGCCCCACTGGTAAGTGGGGGGCCCCTAGGCTGCAGCCATATCTAGATGTGCATTAATCCAGCCCTGTCCTTAGTGGATCGAAGATGTCTAAAAGATAGGCTACATGATCCATCACATTATTGTTAATAGGTGAACTTTAACATTTCTGTGATAAGTTGTATCTGTGATTAGCTTAGCAGTTAGCACCATTACTGGAAGTAAATGGTACCAGCATCAAGCCACTGTGATCTTCTGGGCGGACTTAAATAGCCTAGCTGTTTTGCACTCTGGTGAATTTTACATTCATTTTAAAGTACTTTATAAGCACATTTGATATTGTTTTATTTGGTACCATAGACGTTCATTGCAACACTACATATGGCAATCCAATATTGTTGCAAACACATAGACTGAATTTTTGAAAGAAAACACAGAGTGCGTTCCAACATGCAACCTTGCATCCTCCACTTGTGCTTGTGGTCTCATACCAGGAAGTAATACGTCATGATGACATCACTGACAACAGCATTATATTTCAATATCTTGCAAAAGCTCAATTGTAAAGTAATTTGCTCATTTGCAAACTGGATGGTGAATGTAGAAAAAAAAAATGTTTTGCCTAGGCTGACAGCGGGGAACTTAATTGTTTTCTCCACGGAGGCGGGGCATCAGCAAAACCTGAGGCCAAAAGCACAAGTGGAGGACGCAAGGTCGCATACTGGAATGCACTCATAGATCTACTAGTTCCAGGAAGTGGGTGTATAACACCAGAAGTGCAGTAAAGGTGAATGTAACTATTTCATGTAACTATTTAAATCTACCTGCATGTGAATCATGTCACCAACTGACTTTCTGTACCCAGGTTGTCACCACTCTGAATTCCATGCCCCCCTCACCCCCCAAACCCACCCCGCCAAAGTTACAACAGCTTGAGTCAATTAGAAAAGATAACAGATACCAGTTATTTGTTCTTTATAAACAACACAACAGCATGAAAAAAGGAACAATGTAGCTTATAAAAACTAACAATATAGTTTTTTCTAAACTTTCCATGTTGCCGCACAACTCAATCATGAACACACAACATTTGAACAGTAATAAGCCTGCAGTGATTTGTTTTTGTATTATTTGTACTGTCCAGAATTAATGGGGACCCCATTGAAAATGAGATGCTCATCAGGTATTCCCAATGTGAAATAAACAAACAAAGCAAAAACCCTCATTACTAGAGTAGCAATTTCTTAATTACTTGTACATTTACTTTCAGTACCATACTGATTTTCGGGAAAATGAGGACTCCATGCTCTTCTATTAGATGATTTACCTTTTAACTTAACCTGGTTTACTCCTGAACTAGTTTTAGTGTAGGCCCCTGTACAAGTGACTTGAAAGAGACCTCTGTACCATGGCTGCACTGGGGCTTAGAACCGGCCGGGGGAATTTTGGCATAGAACAGCCCCTTTGGAACAGCCCCTCCCAGCCCCCGTTTTTCTACGATATTATGATTGGCATCAGTCCATTGTCAATATTAAAGATGGACCATCGGGCCACCCCATCTTTTGAAGAGCTGGTCTGTGAGGGGGAAAAAAACACAACAACAAAAACTGAAATACAAAAAAAAACCCAACAACAGCATCAACCTCTGAGGACTGTCGGCCCACAGGGAAAATGCCAGTCAAGCCCTGAGGCCTATACTACAAAGCTGGTTCAGGATAGGTTAAGGTTAAGTTATGAGGTGAATCACCTAATACAAGAGCTTTTCGTAGGAAAAGGAGGACTCCAGGCTCTTCGATTAGATGATTTACCTCTTAACTTAACCTTAACTTATCCTGAACCAGCATTGTAATATAGCCCCCAGCTCTGTACTACCATCACACAGACAGCAAATAGTACCCATTTCCTCTCAGTTGTGGTTTTCCCACACGTGTTGCCTAAGGTCGGGACGACTTCGGAAGTTCTTACCACACACCGCACACTGGTGTGGAACACCCATGACCATTTGCCTCCGTCTTGGCCGTTTCCCTCCGGTAGGCACTGCTGTCGAAGAGGTCCAATTATGACTCAGCGTCGCCGACATGGCGGCTGAGGCTGGCTCAAACGCCTCCAGCGAGCCAAATTCACTCTTGTCACTTTGTGAGATGTTGCAATCCGCAGGACCCAATGCTGACATAGTGGTGTTGTGAATAGGACCCAATGATGACATAGCAGTTGAGGTGTTGTCCCCAGCAGCCAATGATGACATAGCAGCTGAGGTGTTGTACACAAGACCCAATGATAACATAGTGGTGTTATCCCCACGAGGATCCAATGATGACATAGTGGTGTTGTCCCCATGAGGATCCAATGATGACATAGTGGTGTTGTCCCCATGAGGATCCAATGATGACATAGTGGTGTTGTCCCCATGAGGATCCAATGATGACATAGTGGTGTTGTCCCCACGAGGATCCAATGATGATGACATAGCAGCTGTGGTGTTGTCCTCCTCCTCTTCCTCCTCCTCCTCCTCCTCCTCTGGTTCTCCTCCTCCTCCTCCTCCTCCTTCACCTCCTCTTCCTCCTCCTCCTCCTCCTCCTCTGGTTCTTCCTTTACCAGAGGGTATACCTCATCTCCATCTTCATCACCGTTAATCCCTGCAGTCAAAACGTTACGCGTGAATTCCTCATGATGTAGATAGACATAAGATCATTATCATAGGTCATTTCAAATATGTATTACAGTTGGGCCACATAAACTACTATATACTGTTTGTACTATATACTGTTTGTTTTGTGTAGTTTTTGTTTGTTTGTCCAAGACTGCCTTGATATGTAAATTATTTGTGATGTCTGTCTAATGCGAAATAGGACACGTGTCTGACAAATTAACAGAATTGAATAGAATTGAACTACTTAGTAATATATGACGACTTGCAAATTAATTATACAGAATTTATCAGAGTGCCCAGTCCAGTGTATCAGTGTATAAAAGTTCATCAGTAGTGATACATTCAAACAGTGAAATAGAATATGTGCAGGCACATTCAAACTACCATAAGATTTATCTAGTTGTCAGTAATGTGCATGCACAATTTTAGTCTCTTTTTTGTCCAAGATTTTGTTCAACTATGAATTTGAGTTTGACACCGCTACCTTAAAGCGAAGCAGGGATGTCTAACTCAAATTTACAGTGGGCCAAAATCTAAATCTGGGAGGAGATTGCAGGCCAAACTCTACATTTATTGAAAAATGGACTGATATTGGGCACGCACACACTTAATAATTAAAGCTTATTTTCCAAACAGGCATAATTCACAAATGTGTCTCCACATATTCTGTTGAAGAGGGCGATATCATTGGCCATAAGAGGCAGATATTGGGCTATTCTACACTGAACTGGGCACATTCATAATTAGGCTTAGGCCTACTCTGTGACCCACATAATGTTGTGTTCTTGACATACTTTAGGCTACTATAATGGTGTGGTCCAACTGTAAAACCTTGCACATTTAAAAGGATGTTGCTGGTCAAATAAAGTATGCAATTCACATTTATTTTAAAATGATCTTGCGGGCCACAGGATTTGGCCCCTAGGCCTGAGTTCGACATCCCTGCCCCAAAGGTCCCACAGAAACATAATAGCCTACTACAATATTACTCTGTGCTGGGGCAGCTTGCACATTTGCAAAACGAAACATATTGTTTTTTAAACGTAATAGTCTTGCCAATATGGCCTTATAAGGATGTAGCTACCTTCCAAAATGTTTTGTTGATTGTCAGGAGGAGAATCCCACTGTGAAACTTCTATAGAGGATTGGTCCACGACATGTTTGTCGATGTTAACGGGGCTGATGAGATTCACCCTGTTGTTGTAGCTCCAGCAGGGAAGGCTTCTTCTTCTCCTCCAGGAGGTTTCCCGTCATCGTGCACACATCAACTCGTGTGGGGTCCTCCAGCATCTTTGTCAGTTGATCGATAACATTTTGTTTCTTATTCAGTTCTTCGATGAGGGCAGCAAAAGTGCTGTCAAACAACTTCACGATTTCGGTTACAGCCCTTTTGGCCCAGCCATCCAAAATAAGCGAAACATGGGACTCTATCACTGACATCATCTTAATCATACAAGAAAAAAGAAAAGTTGAGTAATCTCTCGGTGTTATCTCCTTGGTCCGGTTGAGTATTAAGTTGATGACATAAACGAAAACACATACGAAGCTCCGATATATTCGTGAGTCTGTTAATGTTAATTATTCGGGCGCCTGCAAAGTTCAAGTGAACTGCAGGCCTACTAGAGCGGACTTCTTCATAGACAGGTCATCAGCTGGGAAAATTAGGCCTTTCGTCCTACCGCACTTTTCTCTGTGGATTATTGACCAGAAGCCTTATTGGAAGAAATTAAAACATGGGGCCACGTCAAATTTTGCTCAGAATTCAATACGGCCGCCATTTTCCAAAATGACTTGTTTTCATGCATTATTACATTGTACTATAAGGTGATATTCATGAACGATGAACTACTTTCAGCACTATTCTGTCCTATTTCCTTACATACATGTTTACAAAGGTTGACTAAACTATAAGAAATGAAAATAAAGTTGGCCACCTTGCAATATCCAAAGGAAAGTGCTGAAAATAAGGATTGAAATGCACATACAGAGTCTATGGCTGCGAAAATTAGGCCTATTGTCCTGTCAGGGTTTTCACAGTGGATTACAGACCAGAAGGCCTATTGAAAAAGATTCACCAGCTGGTTGCCATCTCAAATGTGCTCCAAAATTCAAATTGCTCTCAGAATGGCAGACTTTAATTTTCTCAATACTGTAAGACCATAATTATCAATGAAGTGAAATTCTGTCCTATCTCCTATCTACAGACGTGAGTACAAAGATTGGCAACAGAAAGATGTAAATTTCCTATAGACAATATCCTAAGGATTGTTGTCAGAAAATGATTGAATTACACATACACAGTTGACTGCTGAAAAAAGGCTATTGATAGTGCCTTTTCAAATTAGATTTCTGACCAAAAGTTTTTCAGGCCTACATTTTTTGCATAAAGCAAGGGCATATCACCCGCTCATCTTTCCCCTGCTCTACAGTGTCTTTCCCCCACACACTATTCTGCCTCCTCCACCCCCTCACTCATCCCCCCCCACACACACACACACACTATTCTGCCCTCCAACCCCCTCACTCATCCTTCCCATGCTACTCTGCCCCTCCACCCCTCACTCACCCCCCACTATTCTGCCCCCCACGCTCAACCCCCCTGACTCATTCTTCCCCCACCCCCCATCCAATGTGAAAAGTTTGGCTGGTCAACACCCCCCCCCCCCCACACACACACACACACACACACACACATTATTCTGCCCCCCAGAACCGCCCACACAATATTCTGTCCCCCCACCTCCTAATTCAACCCCGACTCCAACCCCACTCTGCCCCCTACCCCCGTTCACCCCCTCATTCATCCCCCCACTCCTCCACATCGTTCGGTCCCCCTACCCCCCCACCTAAGCCCCCCCCCCCCCTCCCCCCCAACACACACACAACCTGTCTACTGTGTCTATGTCAGTGTATGTAAAGAAGCACACTGGCCACACACACTTGAGAAAAGCGCACTCAGGCACACGTACACACACACACACACACACACACACACACACACACACACACACACACACACACACACACACACACACACACACACACACACACACACACACACACACACACAGTTTGGCAGGACAATATGCCTTTTTTCAGCAGTCCACTGTGTTTGTGAAATCATTTGACAACATTTCTTTGGATATTTCAAAGTGGCAAGATACAGGGGGTGGACAAAATAACTGACACCTATCATTTTAGTGTTGGAAGTTTAATGGCTCAAGTGGACCAGCCTGTTGGCCAATCTTCATTAATGGCACATTGCACCAGTAAAGTGAAGTGTGAAGGTTCAATTAGCAGGGTAAGAGCACAGTTTTGCTCAAAATGTTGCAATGCACACAACATTATGGGTGACATGTCAGAGTTCAAAAAGGAGAAATTCTGTGTAACTGTTGCATCTTTGACCGAGACAGCAAGTAGATGTTCAAGAGCCACAGTATCCAAGGTAATGTCTGCATACAACCAAGAAGGATGAACCACATCCAACAGAATTAACTGTGGACGCAAGAGGAACTAAATGACAGGTGTCTCAGTTATTTTGTCCAACCCCTGTATATATATTCATGCCTAGACAACCTTTATACTCACGTCTGTAAGGAGATAGGACAATTTAACTGAAAAATAGGTCATCTTTATTGGTAATTATGGCCTTACAGTATTGAGAAAAATGTGTGAAAGTCTGCCAATCTGAAAAACAGAAAACATTTTGAATTTTGGAGCACATAGATGGCCCCAAGTTTTCATCTTTTTCAATAGGCCTTCTGGTCTGTAATCCACTGTGAAAACCCTGACAGGACAATAGGTTTACTTTTCCCAGCCATATGTGCATTTCAATCATTATTTTCAGCACTTTCCTTTGGATATTGCAAGGTGGCCAACTTTATTTTCATTTCTTTTACTTTAGGCAACCTTTGTAAACATGTATGTAAGGAAATAGGACAGAATAGTGCTGAAAGTAGTTCATCGTTCATGAATATCACCTCATAGTACAATGTAATAATGCATGAAAACAAGTCATTTTGGAAAATAGCAGCCATATTGAACTCTGAGCAAAATTTGACGTGGCCCCATGTTTTAATTTCTTCCAATAGGGCTTCTGGTCAGTAATCCACAGAGAAAAGTGCGGTAGGACGAAAGGCCTAATTTTCCCAGCTGATGACCTGTCTATCAGACTTCATTTTAGTGCAAGTTGCACGTGAGTGAACATGGAGCTTTAGTGACATCTAGTGGTAGCTTATCTAAAGGGCGGAAGGTTTCCCCCCTTGCCCTCCTGTCATCACTCATCATCCTACAGCAGCTATTCACTACTAGGCTTATATAAAACTAGCCTATATAAAATGTATATTGCCTATATAAAATAAAAATCAAACAAACAAACGCCAATGAGATTCACAGAATTTACATGCAAACCTACACACACACACACACACACACACACACACACACACACACACACACACACACACACACACACACACACACACACACACACACACACACACACACACACACACACACACACACACACACACACACACACACACACACACACAGTGCTCCATTGTGTCTTCGCATATGGGTCACCACCTGAGTTTAGACTTTTAAGTAGAAGGGGAAGAATCCTTTTACACACACAGGTCAGCCTGCTCTCTCTCTCTCTCGGCCGCCTCCTGTATCCATGGAAACAATCACTGATTCAGTGTTATTGTCCAACAGGGAACACACACACACACACACACACACACACACACACACACACACACACACACACACACACACACACACACACACACACACACACACACACACACACACAGTCTTTCTTTCTTTCTTTCTTTCTTTCTTTCTTTCTTTCTTTCTTTCTTTCTTTCTTTCTTTCTTTCTTTCTTTCTATTTGTCGTGTGTGGTAAAAAAAAAATGTGTGTGTGTGCGTGTGTGTGTGTGTGTGTGTGTGTGTGTGTGTGTGTGTGTGTGTGTGTGTGTGTGTGTGTGTGTGTGTGTGTGAAAGAGAGAGAGAGAGAGAGAGAGAGAGAGAGAGAGAGAGAGAGAGAGAGAGGGAGGATAGATGGATGGATGGCAAGAGGAGAGTGCGGATGTGAACAGAGAGGGAACACACACACACACACACACACACACACACACACACACACACACACACAGACGCATGCACACAGCTGTCTTGTCTGAGAGTGTGAGAACACAGTGCTGTGTGTGAAACTCTGCTTGAGTGCATGCACAGGTGTGTCTGCTGTGTCCTGTGTATCCGATGTGAGATCTTGTGCCATCTTGGAAGACTCATGCACACGGACCATTTCGCTGTTCTCTTTCACATTTCGTGTAGGAAAGAAAACTTTGCAATGGTCAGTGTGCGGGAGTTTTTTCAAATTGTCTGCTGAGTGAACCATGGGCCATCTCCAACGCACCTGGCAGCTGAGGTGTGCGGGGAAAAAAGTTTAAAGGGACACTGTGTGAGATTTTTAGTTGTTTATTTCCAGAATTCATGCAGCCCATTCACTAATGTTACCTTTTTCATGAATACTTACCACCAGCATCAAATTCTAAGTATTCATTATGACTGGAAAAATTGCATTTTTCATACATGAAAAGGGGGATCTTCTCCAAGGTCCGCCATTTTGAATTTCCTAAAATAGCCATTTATAAATGCAAAAATGACTGCACTTGGACCATACTAGAAAATATTTGTTTATTACTTAGTAAACTTTGATGTAAAGATCAAATTTGGCAATAGGCAGCCCAGTTTCAATGAGCAGCATATTTGCAGTACCTTTTTTGACCATTTCCTGCACAGTGTCCCTTTAATGTAGTTCCTGTGCCGTTGCCAGGGTCGCTGACAGATTTTAGCGGGCTCAGGGCAAAACATCTGAAACGGGCCCAAAGGTTGCCGGTTCGACTCCCGATCCATCAGGTTGATAGAGGGAGTCATTAACTAGTGCTCTCCCCCATCTTCCTGCATGACTGAGGTGCCCTGGGCATGGTACTGTCCCTCCACACTGCTCCCTTGCACGGGTGAGGCATAAATGCAGTGTGCACGTGTGTGCTGTGGAGTGCTATGTCACAATGGTAATGGGGGTTGGAGTTTCACAAGTGGGCTTTCACTTCACTCAATATGTACAATGTGATGAGGACCCGTTTCTGCTCCCCCCCTCTCCCTGGGCCCGGGACAACTGACCCCTTTTTTCCCTCCAGACGGTGGTCCTCCAGGCCATTACTTTTCTTCACGTGAGACTCTGTGTGTGTGCGCGCGCACATGCGAGTGTGTGTGTGTGTGTGTTTGTGTGTGTGTACTGTGTGTTCACTGCAAAATGAATCTGACGTGAGTTCTCCTCTGCCATTGCTTATGCTCGTGTGTGTGTGTGTGTGTGTGTGTGTGTGTGTGTGTGTGTGTGTGTGTGTGTGTGTGTGTGTGTGTGTGTGTGTGTGTGTGTGTGTGTGTGTGTGTGTGTGTGTGCAAGTGTATGTTATGTGTGTCTGTGTTATGCTCAGGTGGGTGGCGCTGTGCTCAGCTGTGCGAGCGCAAACACAATTAAAAGGCATAGATTAAAATAAGGCATTGGGGAAAGGTCACTGATTTAATGGGGAAGGAAGCAGATTAGTCACCCACCAGCACCACTGTCTGTCTGTCTGTCTGTCTGCCATGCACGATATGCTTAAATTATGAATACATAACACAGTCGGCTACTAACACATCGCAGCAGTGCAGGGGGACAGCTCAAGGTAGAGAGAGAGATGGATGCATGCATGAATGAATGAGTGAATGAAGTAAATGACGAATAGAATAGTAAAAGTGAATTAAAGAAATAGTAAAAACGCAGTGGCGCTGCACGCTAAGCCCCCCACATTTGGGCATACATTGCCCACGGTGACCCCGGTTCGAATCCGTCTGGGGTCTTTTCCCGGCCCTGCCCCATCTCTCTTCCAATCGTTTCCTGTCTACTCTCACACTGTCCTGTAATAACAAAGGCCACCCCCCCCCCCCCCCCATAGTAAAAGAATAGTAAAGAATATATGAACGAATTAATGAATTAATGAATGGATGGACAGATAGATGAATTAATTAATGAATGGATGGATGGATGGACTGATGAATATTAATGGAAGAAGGAGTGGATGAATGAAATGAAGGATGAATGAATGAATGAATGAATGAATGAACGAATTAAGTAAGTGATGGACAGGTGGGTAGTGCATTGACGGGCGGGTAAGGAGTGAATTAATGAATGCATGGATGGATGGATGAATCAATCAATGAATAGAAAAATAAAGATCAGATTCTGATTTAATGTGGAACGCTGGAGACTCCATAGTCACTCACACCCGACCAATCAATCATCCAAACAATCAAGCAAATCCATCAATGAGAAATGCTGAACAATAGATGTAGAACATATGCTCTGTAAAATTATATGCATGTTCTGTCTAAACTGAAACACATTAACCCTAAACCTTAACAACTAGATCATTCTAGCCTTGCTATTGCAACCACAAAGCTCCCAGTAATGGAACCTGGCCAATCTTATATAGCCTACTAGGCTACCTAATTTCTCAGCGGTGGGATTAACCTTTGTTGGCCACCTTTCCCAGGGAAAGCTGAAATGGCATAGAGAGACTTGGCAAGACTGACAGAACATTTTCTGCAGTGTCACAGGAAGTATGGGCAGGCCTGGACTGGTAATCTGGCATACAGGGCATTTTCCCAGTGGGCTGACAGTCCTCAGGGGCTGATACTGCTGCTGTCGTTGTCGTTTCCTGGGGATTGGTCCACGAATTATAGGGGGAGGCCCATTGTTCCATCTACAATACAGGTTGTTGATGTGTTAGGGGCCAGTCTATGCCTATGTCTATGTCTATGTCTATGCCTATGGCAGTCTGGGGGGGGGGTCAACATTATTAAGACAGGACAGTAAAGAGTGGGACAGAAAGCGAGTGGGGAGAGAGAAACTGGGGAGGATCCGGGATTCGGCTGGGCCTCCCGGGGCATTTTTTTGGGTCCCCGTCCAACCCTGAGTATGGGCGGGCCAGTGCTAACATAATTCCAGTTCCAGCCACGGCATCCGCTAATGGCCTGCTGTAATCTATCAATAAAGTGCAGCACAGACACCAACAGAGTAGAATGGGCCATCTCATCATCTGCTGGCAAACATTACTGCTGACTGTAATACCATGGTATTACTGCATCAATCATCTTTACACATGCATGCACGCACGCACACACACACACATACACACACACACACACACACACACACACACACACACACACACACACACACACACACACACACACACACACACACACACACATTCGCAAACAGGCACACACACACACACACACACACACGCAGGCAGGCACACAAACACACACACACACACACGCAGGCAGGCACACACACACACACACACACACACGCAGGCACGCACACACACACACACACACACACACACACACACACACACACACACACACACACACACACACACACACACACACACCTGTGAGGGGAGGAAAATAATCAGGAAGATAAATGAGACAGATTGAGAGAGAGAGAGGGGGGGAGAGAGAGAGAGAGAGAGGAGTT